>NC_052123.1:4993594-4997705 GCF_012273895.1 Zerene cesonia | reverse complement strand
TGACAGATTCGAAATTCAAATGTAATATTTTTTTATAATTAAGTGTAACAGTATTTATGGCCAGACTAAGTACATATTGTTTTTAACTATCCGATCGTTTTGATTTTGATTTCTGAATGTTAGTACGCATGCGTGCATGTGGCGTGTGGTTGATTCGTTTTGAGTGTATGAAGTAGATATACATAATAAGTTTTTGGAGAAATAAAAACTCACCAACTCTCTTATTTTTCAAATACGACATCGTGTTATCTTTCTCACTATTAAATGAAATTGTAAAAAAATAAACATGTTATTTAACTCTTAAGTATTTTAGAAATTAAATACTTTTTACGGATTTTAAATGCGATTTAACCATTGTATTATTTGAGTCTAAAAGTCACTTTAAACTTTAAACGGACAGATTTAAATCAAACTCTGTACACTTATCAAGGATCGGTGACAATGCAATAATTTCTTCTGTCTATCTTATTATCCTGATTAAATAGCTTCCTTACATATACTCTGTGTTAGAAATATGAGACAATTTTTTTATTTAAAGAGTGTTTTTCAGATTTTTTAACTATATTTATGTATTTTTTGGTCTTATCGTCACATCTTGTAACTTGTACGGTCATAAAGTGTAGGTGTAAGTATGCCAGAGGCTTGGTGTAGACGAAAATGCAGGTACTGACCAACTTAAAACTGCCTACGATTTTTAGTGCAATCTCTATTTAGAATTTCACAATAAATGAGTGGTTTGATGAAGGATGTTGTTAGACATAATCAATGACATAACCTACTAATCCTACTAATATTATAAATGCGAAAGTTTGTTAGGATGTGGGTATGTTTGATACTCTTTCACATAAAAACTAGATAACCGATTGCAATGAAATTCGGTACGTAGATAGCTGGACAACTGGAATAACACATAGGTAACTTATCCCGATATTCCTATGGGATACGGACTTACGCGGGTGAAACCGTGGGGCGCAGCTAGTCCTACTATCCTACTATATCTTACTAATATTATAAATGCGAAAGTTTGTAAGGACGTGTGTGTGTTTGTTGCTCTTTCACGCAAAATCTACTAAACCGATTGCAATTAAATTTGGTACGTAGATAGCTGGACAACTGGAATAACATATAGGCAACTTTTTATCCCGATATTCTTACGGGATAAGGAATATGCGGGTCAAACCGCGGGGCGCAGCCAGTATTATATAGCTACGCGTAAGTAACAAACAATCAGATAATCACACTCGTATTAGTAGGATTAAGTGTAAGTGTGAGTTTAAGTTTGATTTTGAGTAATCGTTGCCGCTAGGTAGAGCTATAACATAATTATCAAAAACAACCTGTCCATCCGTCCCACACGCGACCCACGATTGGCACAGTTACATTTAGTAACGGACTAAAACCTCTAAATTTATCGGCTTACTGACCGTTCCGTGAAGCATTTACTTAGTACACTACATAGTATAAGGTTATAAATTTATTTTTTCTCTGTTTTAATTGTTTTCTTGTGTTGTTCTGTTTAAATTGTAAATCTGTCGAGTCAAATAAATGTTTCTTACTTTCTTTATATAATAATATTATAAAATATTATATATATAATAATATTATAAAACAGTTTTTTTGTCTTTTTTAAGTTTGTCTTTTTTAAATGTCATTGTCGGCAATGGAGCTGGTGGGTCGCCTGATGGTAAGCGCCACCACCGCCCATGAACATAAGGCGTGAGCTCGATTGCAGACCTTACGCCTCTATAAATGGATTTCTGACTTCAAATTGGAAAAGGATTAAGGAAGGATTGAAGGGAGGAACAAAGGACAGGAAACACAGTCCTTCATACACCGATATCCTGTGGGGGTGTGGTACCTCCTGGTTACGAGCTGGCCTGATTCGTGCAGAAACGTGCTTGACTACCACATTAAGAATGTTTGTATGTATTATAACATCTATCAAACTACTCCGTTTAACGCGTGAGAAGCCGCGGGCAAAAGCTTAGTCTCTTATTTACTGATACTATATAGCTGATGTTTATTTGAACGCGCATTTCTTAGAAAACGTTGTACCGATTTCAGAGATCTTTTTCACCGTTGGATGCGTTTGTATGTAATATACGTACCACGGGCGAAGCCGGGCAGATCGCTAGGATAGACTAACTTAATAAATTATGTATTTAAATAGAAACATTAAATTTTCTAAACTAAATTAATAATTTTGAGGAAGGAACGAAATTAAATCTAAATAAACGCTTCTGATAAAAACTGAATTATAAATATGAACACATTTTTCTAATAAAGGGATGTTTTAATTTTGATAAAATAAACACACATGTTAATGGATATGATACACAGACGGATAATAAAATTTATATAAACATTTTGGGTGGTCGGATGGTGGTGGAATTGTGAATGAGATTTCTAAGAATCTGTTTAATTTTTTTTTAATACGTTTGTATAGTTGTCATTATGAAATTAATAATTCAAATGGAGTAAGATTACTACTAATTAATTAGATTATTTTTAATTTATACTTCATAATTTTATCTTATACCTTTAAACGAGCAATTCTTGTATATATATATATATATATATATATATATATATATATATATATATATATATATATATATATATATATATATATATATATATATATATATATAATTGGAATCTCGGAATCGGCTCCAACGATTTTCATGAAATTTAGTATATCGATCTAGCTAGGAATTTTTTTTAGAAAATGTCATATTCGTGTTTTATTCGTGTTTTTTTTTCCTGACATCTATTGGTGAATAATAATACTATTTTGCTTCGTAGATAGCTGGACAACTGAAATAACACATAGGCACTTTTTATACCGATATTCCTACGGGATACGGACTTACGCGGTTTCAACCGCGGGTCACAGCTAGTATATGTTAAAGACTTTAACGGGTTTTAAACGCGATTTATTCATTACTTTTACCGACTGTTCGCCTCGGATTCGTCCGTGGTACATATAATATAGCGTATATTACTGTGAGGATGCAGCTTTCTAATGGTGAAAGAATTTTTGAAATCGGTCCAGCAGTTTCTGTGTGAACATTACAAACATACATACAAAAATATATCCACTTTGAGGCATTAGTTTAGATAACGACTTAACTAAGAAGGTTTGACTATAATAGTGTAAATATATTATGATATACGTAATATAAAATGATACGATTATGAGTATCAAAAATAACCCAGCACTTTAACTGTATCTACTATAACAGATACATACATACAAAAAAAGTAAAGTTCACAGAATCAACGATTGAAAAACTGCGAAACTTATAAATACATTTGTTCAAACAAATAATAAACAAAACACGATGCAAAACTAGTTTCGTTGCTCAAGAGGATGTAATCTATTAAGCTGTAACTATCTACAAGCGAATATAGAACTTCTTGTTTATGCGTTAAGGTTGAAATTCTATATAGAATATAATATGTTGAGTGGTTGACTTATACAAGCGAAAAAGGAACGTATGACTTGGTGATTAAGGTTAAATTTGTTTGTATTAGCAAGTACCGCTAGTCTCCCACGGTTAAACAAAAATGGATAAAACATTTGATTTTAATTCAGATAACGAATTATGTAATATATAATGCCAATGCCATTTGTATCTAGAAAGTTTGTTATTTTTGAATTAAATATTATTTATTTTTTTTCTTTATTTTTTCTTTTTGATTTCTTAAAAAAAGTAATCGAAATGACGATGTATATTTTTAGTAAAACCACAGATGACACAATACTATACTAGTACGTGAAGGAAAATATCTTGAGGAAACCGGCATGTCCAAGAATTAAAAGTTCGACGACATGTGACATCTGCCAACCCGCACTTGGCCAGCGTGGTGGATTATGGCCGGAACCCTCATAGGAGGCCTGTGTCCCAGCAGTGGGAACATATATGGGCTGATGATGATGATACTAGTACGCAAAAGGGAATCTCAAGACTTCCCTGTTCGTCTGTATGTGATCCGTCTATATGCATGTCCGTCACCAGACTGTATCTCATGATAGACCGGGAGATGGTGACACAAATTACTAGGTCATTTGTACCAGTATGGCGGTTCTTCAGTGGTCTAATTACGT
>NC_052123.1:4957732-4992594 GCF_012273895.1 Zerene cesonia | reverse complement strand
GTAATTAGACCACTGAAGAACCGCCATACTGGTACAAATGACCTAGTAATTTGTGTCACCATCTCCCGGTCTATGAACGGCGATAACTAGATAGTTGAAACTTGTTGAAATAATAAAAGAATCGAAGTTAAATATAAATGTGTTTTCATATTTTCATTTTTCACATCTTAAAAAAATGTTTAGCGCAAAGTTAGAAAAACTTAGAGATCTAAGTATTACATATGTAGAATTATGTTTTTCAATACATTATCAAATTTGTCAAATTCAAGGCCTATTACCTTCTCCTCGCCTTTCCCAGTCCATTCCTTCTTTCCAGTCATCGATCCTTTCCTTATCCCTTATCCCTTAAAAGCGGGCAGCGTATTCTCGGAGGTCTGAGCCTCTGCGAATGTTCATGGGCGGTGGTGATCGTTTACCATCAGGCGACCCACCAGCTCAGTTGCCCGCTATGACGTAAAAAAAAATGGCTGAAAAATTCTGAAACGTATACATTTTTTGATTTATTTATGCAGCGGAGGCATTATACACGCTTTTAGGAATTAATAAATGCGAAACTAACTCTGTCTGTCTCATCTTTACGCCTATATCATTGAACCGATTTGGATAAAATTTGGCACAGTGATAGTTTGAGATCCGATAGAGGACATAGGAAAATTTCTAGAAAAGCCTCGGATTGTCTATTTTTCCCTTTTCTCACACGGGCAAAGCCACATGCGAATACTAGTGTGTAATATATATCCAATCGTCTCAAATGAACACTACAAAACCCTATCAGAAACAGTTCAGCCAATCTCGTGTATCATTTGTCAGTTCGAGCATGTTAACCCGTCTGCTACTATGCCACTTGCTCTTTTGAGTGCCTCTTCAGACGGATATCGCTTACCCAGCTTAACCGATGGAGAAGAGGGGTGTTATGTGTTTAATAATGCTCGTGTATTGTTTGGTATATAACGATTATGATATTATAATGGTAAAGCGTTTTTTGTATGTATGTAATGTATTCATGCAAAAACTACTGGACCGATTTTAAAAAGTCTTTCACGATCAGAAGGCATCTTTGCCCATAGCCTTCTCCTATAGCCTTAACTATATCCAGTCACAAAATTCAGATCGAAAGACCGCTCCATTGCAAGAAAACAAACAAACACACTTTCGCATTTATAATCTATACTAATATTATAAAGGTGAAGAGTTTGTTTGTGTTTCTTTGAACGCGCTTATCTTAGGAACAACTGGTCCGTTTTGAAAAATTCTTTCAGTTTTAGATAGCCTATTTATTGAGGAAGGCTTTAGGTTATATATGTACCACGGGCGAAGCCGGGGCGGAGCGCTACTTTGATAAAAACTTTTCGAAATAAAAAGAGATGTTACTAAATAATAGTGAATGTTTTCTTGTAAAATGCAGTTTATTCTAGATATAAACGCGATTTCCCTAAGCAGGATTAGTTGTAACTAAGGCGTTCTGTTAAAACTAGTTTCAACTAGACAAAACGCGATAAACGGGTTTTTACTGCAACATATATGTTACCCAACAGTTATTCAGTTATGTATGCGAAAATATATATTACTAGATGTCCGCCCCGGCTTCGCCCGTGGTACATTTCCGGGGTAAAATAATGTAGCTTTCATTTGGTAAAAGAAATTTTAAAATCGGACCAGTAGTTTCGGAGCCTTTAGGGTACAAACAAACAAAAACTTTTCCTATTTACGTTATATATGTATGTTTAAAATCAATTATACAGTTATGTATGTAGATATATATTATTATCACGGAGCAATACGTCTTAAACAACCTGGGATCGAAATATCCCATTTAAATAGCTGAAAAATCTAATCACTAGCTTCTAGGGACAGTGAATTAAATTCCCGCTCAATTCAGCGAGACATAACATTATCTGTGCCTGTCAAAGTCAGGGCTATATTTTATCTGTGGTTCGGCAGAGACAATTAATTATTAATATTGTGTAGTTAATGGGAAGAATTCATGGTGATTAATTGGAATCTTGGTATAATGAGTAATTCTTTTATCGTATTGAAGATTATTTTAACAATGACTGTAGTATAAGTAAAGAGAAGTCCCGTGTCCCCTAGTGGGGCATGGGGCAGATGATATACATCTGTTTCACTGATTGAGTTTCTTTATGGACAAGGTGAGCAGTCTTCTGTGTCCTGCTAGACCGAGATATATTTGTGCGTCCCAGGGAATCGAACCCAGGACCACTCGGTTCTAAGCACACACGTTAACCACTGTACCAAAGAGGTAGGGGAGTAAGTACATGATTTGTTTTTCCGGCGGATTTGCTCGCGTATACCTACCACGTACCACGGGGGCAGCCGGAGCGCTACTTATCAATAAACAGACATATTTATTTTTTTCCTCAAGAGTACAGGGGCTAAGCGTGATTGCTACTTAATTTATTATGTATTAATTATTTTTTGTGACAAAGAATCGTGAGAAACTGTTATATGACAAAAAAAGTGACTAAAAAATTATATATCAAACATATCATGGTAATTATATCATTCGTAGAACGGGTTATCTTATTAAGAATTGATAATTTTATACTTGCCCTTATGTCGAATGAGTAGTTTGTAATTAATCCTTTCTACTAATATTATAAATGCGAAAGTTTGTAACGATGTGTGTGTGTTTGTTGCTCTTTCACGCAAAAACTACTGAACCGATTGCAATGAAATTTGATACGTAGACAGCTGGATAACTGGAATAACATATAGGCCACTTTTAATCCCAATATTCCTACGGGCTACGGACTTACGCGGGTGAAACTGCGGGGCGCAGCTAGTTATAGATAATTCGGTATACACACAGGGTATGAGCTGACTTGGGTGATAGGATACGTTTTATTAAATGCTCCCTTGGGATAAAACAGGAATAGACAGTCACATCATTTATAATTGTCCACGCGGGCAAAGCCGCGTGCGGAAGTTAGTTTCACATAATACTTATTGTGCTTATTACTTAACTCTAAGCACAGATAACACAAAACACTAGAACTCTTAAGTAAAAATCAATCAAGTCCCGAGGTCCTGCAGCGGTACGCAACGCAAGTGGAAAGTCCCAACTTTTAAATCAGTTCAACAAATTTCTAGACTTTAATTGTTCTCTGGGAACGATTTCTCACGAGATTACAAAAGATAACGTTGGGCTTGTGAACCATTTATAGCTATAATAAACATTATAATTAACTATATTTTGCCCGCGGCTTCGCACGCGTTAAATTCGGAGTAGTTTAATAGATGTACATACAAATAATCCTTCCTCTTGAACCGCTCTATCTATTAAAACCCCAACAAAATCCGTTGCGTAGTTTTAAAGATATAAGCATACATAGGGACATAGGGACAGAGAAAGCGACTTTGTTTTATACTATGTAGTGATGTCTCGTGACGACAATTTAAACCGAAACGCAAAAGACAGTAGCAAATAAAAAAATAATCAATAAACCTTACCCTACCTAGACCTAACCCTAACCCTAAGCCTAGCCTAAATTAAATAGATTATATATTGATCAAGTCTACGTTTTAAATAACTTACTTATAAATTTTAAAACAGTTTTGTATCAGCGAACACGACCGTTGGTTTTTAAACGTTGTCTGCCTGTATTGTTTTTTTAAGTAATAGGCCGGTATCAGCGGAGAGCTAGCTAGTAGCTGTATGTGGGAGTCGAGCACGCTTCGGCACGAATTGGCCCAGCTCGCACCGAGGAAGTACCACATGCCATTACCGTACCAAACACGTACTTTTGCTTTTCCTACTGTTAGTGGGGAGCCGGAGCCCGTTTCCTTTTCCTGACCCTTCCCAGTCTATTCCTTTCCTTATCCCTTACCCCTTAAAAGCACGCAGCGTGTTCCCAGAGGCACCCCTCCTCTAACTCAGTGAATGTTCATGGGCGTTGGTGATCGCTTACCATCAGCCGAACCACCAGCTCAGTAGCCCGTTAAGACATAATAAAGCTTAATAAACAAATATATAAATAAAAGGTACTAGAGTCGCTTTCAGTGTACCCAATACTAACCGCTAACAAAAGTCATTGGAATACAATAAAACGGTCATTCCACAAAGTTCCCAGCCACTGTGAAAGTGTGGAAGGGTGCAATTATGAAAACGTCCGGTTTAATTGCACAGGGCCTTGCTATCGGGGATCTTTCATTCGGACTTAATTAATTAATCCCTGATTATAGATTGTATGACTTTTAATTTGATTTAATTATGTTTTGATCGCAATTGAATTAATGGACGTAAGTAATTGTTAGAGAAATATGAAGATAATTATGAGAAAAGATTTAAATCGCTACTTGATAATTTATTTAGTATCAATTTTATTAACTGATTCTGTGTAAAATAATGCCGTCAATGTGTTAATTTTAAAAAGTCTAACATGACGTTTAGGTATATAAATTATTAATAATAATAATTCATTTATCAACCGACTTCAAAAAGGGGGGAAGATATCCATTCGATTCGATTTTTTTGTGTTTGTTACGGCATAACTTTTTACTGGGTGAATCGATTTTTATGATTCTTGTATTGGTTGAAAGCTGGTTCCTGTCATGTGGTCCCATTTAAAATTTGTCTACTTCTGACAATTTGAAGGCAGTTTAATTTTTAGTCAAAAATCATTATTTATTTGTTGAGACGACATGGATTCATGTAAAATGCTTTAGTACAAAACTAAACTATCTCACTGAAAATTTATTCTTCATCTCTTTGTTCATCATCATCATCATAAGCCCATAAATGTTCCCACTACTGGGACAGGCCATGATGAGGGTTCAGGCCATAGTCCACCAAACCTTCGTAAACTTCACTAAAAACCGAAAACCTTAGTACGTGTAAATAAAGTCTGGCATATCACTTAACTCGCACTTAACCTAACTTAATGAAGTGCTGTTAATTAATATTATGCACATAGTTTAATGACCTATCAATGCTGTCAGGAATAATTAGTGCAGCCGCTAATTGGTTGATTTATAAGATGTCTATTTGCTTAATAAGGCAATGGCTGGGGGATTTACGTCCCACCACAATTAATTATTAATTAGTTTTTGTGTGGAGAAATATTCACAACTTTAAGAAGAAGTTGAATTTATCGTTCCTTACTTACTTTTTATGTGTAAGTCGAGCACGCTTCGGCACGAATTGGGCCAGCTGGTAACGGGGAAGTACCACACCCCCATAGAAGACCGGTGTGAAATAGCATGCTGCTACATCGTTCGGCGAGTGGGGGAGCCGGAGGCCCATATCTTTTTCACTACCCTTCCCAGTCCTCTCCTTTATTCCTTTCGTCAATCCTTTATTAATCCATTTTCTTTGATGTCGGCAATCCATTTGTAGAGGCGTAAGATCTGCAATCAACTTACGCCTCTCCAAATGTTCATGGACGCTGGTATCGCTTACCATCAGGCAACCCACCAGCTCCATTGCCGACTATGTCATAAAAAAAACTTATAAAGCTGAAGAGTTTGTGTACCCTTATCTCAGGAAAATTAGACCCGATTTAAATAATTCTTTCACCGGTAGATAGGTACGAGATACCTGGATGCTATAGAATATTTTGGTACCACGGCCGAAGACGGGATGGAACGCTAGTTAAATATATGGAAAATGCGGTGTTTAGTTTATAATAAGATTTACGAATATGAAGAAGCAGTGAAACCAGTGTGTGAAACTCTTAGTTATAAAGTGTTTTATATATTGGTAAAAACAATTCTTGCATTGTTCAGCTAACTATAATGGTAGATAAGAAGTCCAGAGTAAACTACTTACCCAGATAACAAAGGACCCATCTTCGCGATAATTTAACTGGTATACCTATATCCTGGCTTATTATAATCAATTTGAAAGTGTATCTGTGTGTCTGTCTGTCTATTAATTGAGTCTCTCACTATGAAGACCGAAAACTATGCCTGTATTTGTGTACTTTTAGTGAATAAGACAAAGATTACAGTATCCAGGACATATTTCCACGGAGTAATCAAGTTTTTGCCAGGTTTAATGATTAGAAAATTCAACGTAGGCTTTTACTTGTCTCGACAGGATAATTTCCGAAGATATCCTCGAAATCCTCCTTTTGTCAACATTCATTGCCACATACCACTTAGTGAACAAACACTAGATGGTTCTTATATATATATTTATTTATTTCTTTTTGTTTTCTTTTTCTATTTCTGTTTATGTTGTTTTAATTGTGTTTTTTCTAGTTCTTGTTCTCTATCTAGTTGTGTTCATGTCTTTAATTTCCTTATGTGATGTTGACACTAAATGTGTTTATTATTATTATTATTAAATAACATCCGTTGGTATATAACCACATACGAAAAAATATCATAAGCGCGATTCAAAAAGCACCACACCGTCGCATTGCAGACGAACAACGACCGGCTTGGGACGTATTTGAGCTAAACTATTCGAAAGGGCACGTATACATTCGTACATTGCTATTCGAATTAGCGATTATGCCATTAAATGGGTGATTTTAATTAATTAATTGCGACGTTTATTGCTGCCAGGTGATTGCTCCATGAGAGATATCCTATCCCAATAATATTATAAATGCGAAAGTTTATAAGGGTGTGTTTGTTACTTTTTCATGCAAAAACTACTGAATCGATTGCAATGAAATTTGGCACGTGAATAGCTAGACAACTGGAATAACACATAGGCAACTTTTTATCCCGATATTCCTACAGGATAAAGATCTACGCGGGTGAAACCGCGGGGCGCTAATATCCTATATAGCTATAGCTATCCTATTAATATTATAAATGCGAAAGTTTGTATGGATGTATGGATGTATGGATGTTTGTTACTCTTTCACGTAAAAACTACTGAACCAATTGCAATGAAATTTGGTACGTAGACAGCTGGATAACTGGATTAACATATAGGCAACTTTTTATCCCGATATTCCTACGGGATACGGACTTACGCGGGTGAAACCGCGGGGCGCAGCTAGTTCCATATATGGTACGAAAGAAAACAAGTTTTGAACTAATTTGTTCATCTACAAATAATCAAAAGATTTCAATGGCAAATTTTCTTGACTTTTGTTGTTAAGGTTTAAATATGTCTAATTCCGGTCAATCAGATTAAAAAAAATAAGCAAACCCATGGTATTCGACGATATCTGCTAATGTTATTAACACACTGTTAAAATATTTGCGATTTGGACAAGCACCACCGTGCAGAAGTCCGCCTCGCACTTGGCCGTTTTTTAAATAACTCTGCATCTTCTTACTAATCAATTTATAATGTCCAAATAATTTTTCAATGTAATACATAACTGATATTTTTATTTCCGTTTCGTGTAAAACAGCACAAAAACATAAAAACTAAAATCACAAATCCAACTAATTCTAGTCATAAAGTATCAAGTATTAAAATCGTATTTTCAAGTGAAACTTCGCGTGAACGCACCTCAGGCAGGTAACAATGGATATTACTAAATGTCTAGCCAAAGGATTTAGGGGAAGCGAGTGGGATTACATCAAGCACTAGGTGGGATGTGGGATGTGGGATGGTGGATGGTGGATGGTGTTGCATGCTCGAGAAAGCTCCATTTCACTATCGACTCAACTCCGAACCGGTGGATGATAAAATGTTACGACGATTCAACAGTGATACTAAATGACGTATAATTGAATAAATAATTTGAGTTTGAGTTATACACTAGCTTTGTCCGCGTAATCTATACTAATATTATAAAACTGAAGAGTTTGTTTGTTTATTTGAACGCACTAATCTCAGAAACTACTGGTCCGATTGTAAAAAATTCAGTGTTAAATAGCCCGTTTATTGATGAAGGCTATAGGCTATGTACCACGGGCGAAGCCGGGGCGGACCGCTAGCGAAAAGATACTTTCTTCCCGTGTAGTTCCCGACCTGAGTTCTCTTAGATACTGTAAAGTATAAGGTAGTTATTAGTTGATATAATTTAATACACGGTACTCAGTAATAGTAACTGGTATATAAGTGATGTATTCGTGTGTATGCCCTCTTTCGACCAATAAACGTCCATCGGTCAATCGGAGTTTCATTACTATCATCTGCATAAGAATATTACACAAATCAGTATAGATGTCATTCAAATAAGTCTGGTAGTTTCTGAGGTTAACGCGTTCAAGCAAACAAAGAAATAGCAACTATATATAAAATAACATACATATAAAAATATATGATAGGACGTTTTTATTAACATAGTTTTTTAAGAGAGTGCATACCTGATACTGAATAAAAGTTATTGTGGTAAAAATAAGTTTATGTCTATTATATGAGGCGAGCAAAGCCACAAGCTCAAAGCTAGTTTCTTACAGTTTGATATTTTTTAACAATTCATATATCAACTTATGGCACGAAACGCCCCATAACCCATAACCCGGTTTAACATAGAGCATCTATATATACAAAATTGAATTGCTGTTCGTTAGTCTCGCTAAATCTCGAGAACGGCTGAACAGATTTTTCTTATATTGGTCTTGAATGACGTGGAGATCTAGGGAAGGTTTAAAAGGTGAGAACGATAAGGAATATATGACAAAACATTCTATAGCGTTGCGAAGTTCGGGACAGCTAGTAAAATAAAATGCACAATTCAGAAATATATGAAGCTTTTTGAAAGTAAGAAAGAAAGAAAGAAAAACATTTATTTGACACAGACATACACACACACAACAGATCAAACAGAAAAAACAGAAGCATACAATAAAATAATATATAAGAGGAAAAAAAAAATTTACACTTAACAATTGGCTGCGTGTGCCAAAAAGTTTTTCAGAGCAAAATAGCTTTTTAAGCATCAAATTATCACCAAAACCTGTATAACCATTTCTAAGTCTACCAATTGCGAGTCCATAAATACCGTTGTGGTGAGACATAGCGAGAAATACTACATTTTTCCAAGCAGTCCTAAGGAATGCCTTTGTGCCCTCGGAAATGTGGGGAATGCATTGTGTACGTACGTTATACGTGTCGCTTTGATTCTCTATTGAATGCTTAGTTTTAATCTATATGAGAAGTTCAGGAAACCTGCAATAATATGACGTAATTTTAGTAATAAAAACTACCTTGTTTTTTTTATTATCAGAACAAAAAAAATTAACAAGTAAAATATTGTGTAGTAACTAAGGAAAAACCATAAAGGTTTCAAGTAATGTGCGCATACAAATAAATTTAAAACAGTACAATTCCGGTTATAACTACCTTTTAATTTTAATTAAGTAGGTAAATAGTTTAAAAATATCAAACAATACATTAAATTTTATCCATATCCATATACAATTACTATATATATTATTATATATTATTATTTGTGGAAATAGAGAATAAAGAACAGTCAATAGAAAGATATTCTACCAACATTCAAAAAGAGAGGCCCAATAGGACTGTACTTTTATTTATTTAAACACTCTATTGCGCTGCCAACAAAATACAATAATAAAAACTTTACTTAAAAAATAGGAAGACACAGCACAGAAGGTGGCCTCATCACTTATTACTTTTGTGTTTGTTTCCTGTTAAATTTGTTTATATTATTAATAGCTGACCCGGCAAAGGGTGATCGCCTTACATTATCATTTAGGTAATAACTAGCTGTGACCCGCGGTTAAAACCGCGTAAGCGTGCTGCGTAACCGTATCCCGTAGGAATATCGGTATAAAAAGTGCCTATGTGTTATTTCAGTTGTCCAGCTATCTACGAAGCAAAAACCAATAGATGTCAGGAAAAAAAAACACGAATAAAACACGAATATGACATTATTTCAGTTGTCTAGCTATCTACGAAGCAAAATAGTATTATTATTCACCAATAGATGTCAGGAAAAAAAAAACACGAATAAAACACGAATATGACATTTTCTAAAAAAAAATCCTAGCTAGATCGATTTATCGCCCCCGAAACCCCCTTTTCATGAAAATCGTTGGAGCCGATTCCGAGATTCCAATTATATATATATATATATATATATATATACAAGAATTGCTCGTTTAAAGGTATAAGATAAATAGATACTAGCTGATTCTCAGATCTACCCGTTTCGGAGGAGTACGGGAACGAACATTGTGACACAGGAATATAGTTCCTTTATAATATAGTATTTATAAACTAAATTTATCCATATTTGAAAGTAAAACGAGGTCAGGGGAGTTTCTTAGTCTGTATTACTGTAATAATAGTTCCATAAATAGATAATAAACAATGTTACATCATTTATTTCATTGTTTGTTTATTTAAACGGCTTATTCACACTGACTGTGATGATATTGATATTATTTTAGAATCGATAACATTTGAAACAATATGATGATGACGTCTTTATTAGCTACACCTGTATGTTTGTATGTAACTTTGTTTGTATGGATGTTTGTCCATCAATCAGACTGAAACAACTAAACGGATTTTGATGAAATTTGGTATACAGACAGGGTATGAGCTGACTTGGCCGATAGGATACTTTTTATGCCGGGACGAGCATCTAGTACTTTGTATTTTTGGCAACAAAGCCTGACTTGTTTTTTTTTACATTTTTATATCGAGCGTCGCTTGACAAAAACAAATCAAACTACAAACAAAGCTAAGGCAAGTTCGGAACTTATGCAAAGTTGAATACAAATAGCCGATGTTAAATAAAAGTGTATAATGTTTCTTACTTGGCGACAAACGGGTGCTACAAGGAACCCGCTCTGGGGCTTATAATGTGACCATAAACACGAAATGTCTGTGAATTTGATATAACTGTTTCTCTTTCCCTTTTTTTCATTCTCTTCTTGCTTTAATATATGATATTTTAATTCTAAAGAGGCTAGGACGGGAGGTGTCTACAAAAATAAGTAAATAAAATCTAATACACTATAGTATTTACGCTTTTTTTGTGTGTGTGGTGTGTTTTATGTTGTGCCAGTGTGTGTAAAGAATATTCATTCGTTCATTTATTAATTCATTCGAATGATTGAGTGTGGGGGTCGGGAATGCTCCGGACGACATCCCCCACCTCGCACCGGGGAAGGTACCACACCCCACAGAATATCAACGTGAAATAGTAACTACTGTGTTTTGTAAGAGTGGGAGACACGGTGGTCCGAATCCTATTCCTCACCCTTCCCAGTCCACTCCTTTATTCCCGTCAATTCCTTCCATGTCCTTTACCCTTTAAAAACGCCGAACCTACCTTTGCAAATTTTATAGCGCAAATCTGAGATAATCACTTACAATCAGCACCAACTTCTCAGTTACATAAAGAAGATTCAATGTGAAATTAGAACACAGTATATATACATATTTCATACTATTTCGTACTATTTCACACTATAAATTGTATAATGATTTTTCGTACATGTAGCTACAAGTAGAAGGGAAATTTAAAAAAGTCCCTATTTCTTGAAATTTGCATACAACCCAGCGCTACGCAAACTAAGGAAGATGGAAAAATAACGTAGTTTAACGTAGACAGGCTTTCAGGCCGTCTTTTGAGTACAAACTGAGGGCTAATTCACGGCTGTGAGACGGGACACTTCGCTGGCGTCTGTCAAGAATTTGAATAAGGAATGCTCAGGTCTTTTGTGGTGGCGGTAATTTTGAAATTTTGTAATTTTGATTTTTAATGTTGAAATCTGGAATTAGAAGGGGATGTGTAGTGTTTTTCTGGTTATGTTAAATTGGGGAAAAAAGACATACATTTCTTATGTCTACAAACCCATCTCTTCCTCTTCCTTCCTCCTCTTTCCTTTATTCACTTCCAGGCAACAATGACATCTATAATATAAATGTAAAGGTGTTTTTGTTAGGATGTCTGTCCATCAGTCTAAAACAACTGAACGGATTTTGATGAAATTTGGTATAAAGACTGGGAATGAGCTGACTTGGGTGATAGGCTATTTTTTATCCCGATTAAATACCCTAATTATACGCCGACAAGCCGCGGGCGAAAGCTAGTACATAATGTTAATTAAAACAACATCAATACAAATAATTACAAAAATTAAGATTAAAATAAAATTATGTGAGTGCGTATAACACGCATATGCAATAATTTGTAAATTCGTGACGAAATTTTTTACTTTTGTTACCATTAAAGTGTTGTTATGTGTTGTACAAATAACTTCCCTAAGTCGAAGATAAATTAAACCTTAATAAAATAAAAAAGTATTTAATATTTTATTAACAATTTATTTTGCATATTATATTATGTATATTATTGTTGGTTCCATATTTTCCATTAATAAATAATGTATAAAATCATTTCTTGACTCTGGAATTACGTGAAAAATACCATTCATTTTATTATTTTTGTAACATTTATTTATTTAGGAATTAAAAACTTTTTAACAGATTTTAAACGCGATTTATTCATTAGTGTTAGCTGTAAAGTGTTCGAAACGTCGGGTTAATAATATGATGAATAAATCGCGTTTAAAATTCGTTAAAAAGTTTTTAATTTCTAAATGTATGATACACGCGTAAAATCAAACACAAGAAAATACTAATATTAATTTATTTTCTATAATGCCGGTTCTCTCTTATTCGCACGGATACCCAAACCCACAAATGCTGGAGACATTTGCAAACATTTTGTCGCTGCAGCAGCGCGTACATTCGTACATTCGACGAATATTTTCACGCATAGTCGTTTTGTATGAAACTTCGTTAATTTTCGGATCAAGCTGAGATTGAAGATTGGCATAGCATAGCATCGATTTTGATTAAATTCTAATAATACAACAACGCGAGCGAAGCCGCGAGCAATACCTAGTAAAGACATAGACCAATGACTTCACTATGCTCAGTATCTCACACAATATTACTTATTCGTATGCCGATTGAATCCAATTACAATATTTCAAACAAACAATGAATTATTCGCTTTCACAGAGCGAAATATAAACAAAAAACAATTATACACATAATTATTCAAATGCAACCGAACAAAGCTTTATTGGAATTGTATTAAATCCGCAAATACTTGCAAAACTCGGATAAATGAGGGGCTCCCAGCTTTGACTTGAAGTTTGATCAAAGCTAGCTAACTTAGACAATATCAAGTCATAGTGCGCAATCAATTGCCCATGTACACAACAGTGTCCTATAGGTTATTGAGCTGGTTTATTGAATCACTAGCTGTTCGCCCCGGCTTCGCCCGTACATGGTCTATATCACTCAGTAAAGATGCACCTTTCTATCTGTTAAAGAATTTTTGAAATCGATCGAATGGTTTTTGTGCGAAAACATTATAATCATTCATACAGAAGTACAAATATTACCTCATTATAATTCTAGTTCTCATTAATTTATTCATTATGTAAAGCAAGTGTACACATGGTGGCTTTTTGGCTAAGAGAAAACTCTGCCAGGCAAGCTTTTATATTGACATTAGATTAAAGCTGAAAATAATAATATTTACACGATAAAAGCAGTATTTGTTTTCAACTAAACAAGATTGAATAATGTTATTAAGGACTGAGTCCTTAGAAGCGATAAGTGTGGGGTTCGAAATAGGGCAGAATTAATTAATTTTTCTATTTATCTGCTCAAATGTGGAACATCATCACTGCACAAAACGGTGAAGAAAACCATCGTGAGGAAACCAGCATGTCGAAGAATCATAAAGTTCGACGACATGTGCATCTGCACTTGGCCAGCGTGGTGGATAATGGCCCATCATAGGACACCTGTGTCCCAGCAGTGGGAACACATATGGCCTGATGATGATGACAATGCCTGATACATTTATTAAATGAATACAGATGCCAGAAGGACCAAATTCCAATCAACAAATACAAACACCAGTGCTTTATTCTAAAGAGCTAAAGCGAAAAGTTTAAAGAGTTTTGCACCTTAAACGGCCGGGATTCGCGCGGGCAAGTTTCAAAGGATTTTGAAAGAAGCTTTTCTTTAAATGTGATTTGTGTACCGACTTCGGAAGTTGGTTGAGTTGGAGACATCCACTTTGTCGCAAATTGTTTGGATGTATGCAGGCGTTATCCGCGTGTGGCGGGAGGGGTTAGGTTTTGTTCGTTTGTTTGCCTCGTTGTGCTTTATTGTTATGTGGGATTTTGGTTACGTGTCTTCTTGTGCTTTTTTTAAATAGGTAAGTAAAAGAGTATTCAACGTACTTATATTAAAATATACACAAAGACGAATTAATCACTGGTTGGGATTGATTAGGCACTAGCTGCAACCGGCGGCGTTACTCGCATGGTATCCGGGTAAAAGTAAGCTGTATGTTAATCTAGACTATAATCTATACATCCATTTATCCATCCATCCATCCATATACAAGTTTTCGCGTTTACAGTATTAGTAGAATATATGCGTCTACTTTTATCCTGTTTTATATTCCTTGTTGACACGTTGTCCGCCTCCTTGGTACAGTGGTTAACGCGTGAGCGTAGAACCGAGGGCTCCTGGGTTCGATTCCCGGTGGGTACGCACTATAAAAAAACGTCTCGTTCTGGCAGGACATAGAAGGCTGATCACCTACTTGTCCATAAAAAAAATCGATCAGTGCAACAGATGTATATCATCTGCCCCATACCCCACTAGGGGACACGTGACTTCATTTTTTTTATTTTCCTGGTTAATGCTATATTTAGTTGGATGTAGGGGCGCTAAAGGGTTCTGCTGACCTGCACCTCAGACTACTATGTAGTCTACTTCAGGCACCAGTCTCTCACGACGTTACCTTGCGTTCGTTCGTTACGTTCTGTCTTACCTGATGTTTAAGGTTAAGAAATCAATCTTGTGAAGACTGAATAAAAATGTAAGAATAAAATTTTATTCGGTCTTATTATTGTTCTAGCTAGCTATCTTTATTCTATCGTATCATTGTTTTATTATTATTTGTAATCACCAAATAATATATATGACTTATAGGAATGTCAGGAATGTCCGATTAGCCTGTGACGTCATTCGACCTATTCGATATCGCCCCAACACGAATCATTCAAGTATTGGTTTCAGATTCGCACTAGGGCTCTTGTAGTGTTTGTATTTATTTATTTATTTATTTATTAAACACTTTATCACTACACTAGCTGTGACCCGCGGTTGAAACCGCGTAAGTCCGTATCCCGTAGGAATATCGGTATAAAAAGTGCCTATGTGTTATTTCAGTTGTCCAGCTATCTACGAAGCAAAATAGTATTATTATTCACCAATAGATGTCAGGAAAAAAAACACGAATAAAACACGAATATGACATTTTCTAAAAAAAATTCCTAGCTAGATCGATTTATCGCCCCCGAAACCCCCTATATACTAAATTTCATGAAAATCGTTGGAGCCGATTCCGAGATTCCAATTATATATATATATATATACAAGAATTGCTCGTTTCATTTATCACTACATAGTATAATGCAAAGTCGCTTCCTGCGTTTGTGCCTATGTATGCTTAGATCTTTAAAACTGCACAACGGATTTTGATGGGTTTTTTAATAGACGGTGATTCAAAAGGTTATTGTATAATAACATCTATTTAGCTACTCCGAATTTAACGCGTGCAAAGCCGTGGGCAAAAGCTAGTTATAAAATATTAATTGCCAAATGTCTTGCTCAGCGTAAAACTCAAGAACGGCTCGACCAATACGGATTTTTTTATAATGTTGTTTAAAAGCAAATGAAAAATTCCTATGGAAAGATAATACGTACGGGCGAATTCGTGGCTGATTAAAAAGGGGGAATAAATTCTCGTCGGCTATTTTTTAACACGTTTTTATTAGCTTCACCTGTATATCTGTACTAATATTATAAAGCTGAAGCGTTTGTTTGTTTGTTTGATTACACTAATCTCAGGAACTACTGGTCCGATTTGAAAAACTCTTTCAGTGTTAGATAGCCCATTCATTGAGAAAGGCTATAGGCTATATATGTACCAAGGACGAAGCCGGGCCGGACCGATAGTCTGTATAATATATCTGACTCCCTTAGACTCGAAAATTTTGTACTCTTGTCAAGGCTCGCTGTAGAATAATTCCATGAGTTTATCTTATTATCCTGATTAGCATCGCCAGGATTAAATAATTTCCTTACGCGCACTCTCTATAAAAAAACAAGCGAGTCAATTTTGTTGACTCTAACAATCAAGCGCGCTTCAGTTTTTTAAAATATTATTATTATTCAATGCTGATGCTATAAACGACTGTTTATAACGCCGGAGCTCCGTTTTCTTTTCCTAACCCGTCCTAGTCCATTTCTTCTTTCCATTTGTCAGTTCCTTATCTTTTAAAACCGGGCAGGGCATTCGCACAGGCACTGGCTCTGCGAATGTTCATGGGTGGTGGTGATCGCTTACCATCAGGTGAACCACCAGCTCAGTTGCCCGCTATGACATAAAAAAATGTGAGCCGTCACGGCTCGCCTGGCAGATGTGAATCGACATTATTTTATAAAACTAATATGCAAAGAACAGACTGTGATAGGAACTAAATATGTCATAATGATAAAATAAAATATTACACCGTACACACTACTGCATATAGACTATATATATTTTACACTATCGTTTAGCGTGGCGACGCGTCGCCACGGCATGCGTCGCCACGCCAGAAATCTGTTTTACGTGCGGCTATAGATGTTTCACATCAAGAAGTAAACCGTGTGATGAGGCTAGTATAATCTAAGCGAAATGCAAATAAAAATACCAACAATGTGTATAAAACTTGAAAACAGGCCTTGTAACAGTAAATATATGGAAATGCTGAAAATTTGCTTCGTAAGTAGTGGTTGTTGTCCACTACGAACGCTATGCTACCGGAAAACTTAAATCTACACAAATATCATAAAGAAACAGCTCAAAACGCTTAGTTTTTGAAAATATAAATTTAGAAGCTACTCTTCTATACCAATATTATAAATGGAAAAGATTTGTATGTATGTAAGAGGAGCATTAAGGTCGCAATGGACGGTTCTTGCTCTGAACCTCATTATGTGAACGCTGGTCCCACAAGGCTGCGTGCTATCGCCTACACTGTTTCTTCCGCATACCAATGATTCGTTGCAAATAAGTAACATTCATTGCTATGCAGGCAGTACGGGCGATGCTCTTTATCCTGACCGTGAAAACACCTCAAAGGAATGCTTTGATGAGGGCCGAAACAAACATATGGAATACTGTAATGAAAGCATATGGAGTACTGTTCTCATCTCTGGGCTGGAGCCCCTCAGTACCAACTCCTTCCTCTTGACCGTATCCTACGTCGAGCAACTCGAATTGTCAATGACCGTAGGCTTTCCGTTAGGCTTGATTCTCTATCATAACGAAGAGGCGTTGCGTCCCTGTAACACCTCTAGTGTTACAAGTGCTTATGGGCGGTGGTGACCACTTAACATGAGGTGGCCCTGCTCATTAGCTTGCTCTGCCATAAAAAATATATTTACACAAAGATATTTTTTTTTTATGGCAGAATATATATTTTTATTACACAAAAACTACCAGATTGATTTCAAAAATTATTTTACCATTAGTAAGCTGTAACTTCACTGAGTGACATAGGTCTATATGTACCGCGGGCAATGCCAGAGCGAACGCCTAGTTTGTAAAAGTTCCTGAGATTAGTGCGTTCAAACAAATACACAAACAAACTCTTCAGCTTTATAATATTAGTATAGACAAGTGCTTATCTACACTCTACAAAATCCGAAATTTAATTTCGAAATAAATGACAAACGAATTTTATAGCATCTCTTCAGTTACTGCACAAGTTTAACTCGAAACAATAACGTTAAAGTCATGTTTAACATCGGCTTAGACTGGTAAAAGCGCGGAATCGTGAAGAAACGACGGCGGTTATTGCGCGAACTGCTTATTGTACATACATTATTCGCGGATTACCTGGTGAGTGTGGTAAAAGTAAATATACCTTTTAAAGGTCACGATAATATTGTGAAAGTCTTTTATTTAAATATGCCTTTTATTCTAAGCCCTTGTGTATATTTTTTTCTTTTATGTTATAGATGACGCCTCCTTTTCGCCTGATGGTAAGCGATCACCACTGCCCATTAACATTTGTAGAGGTAGGGCCTCTCCGTTTGCGCTCCCCGCTTTTAAAGGGTATGGGATAAGGAAAGACATAAACTATATAGAAGCTTTTGTACTTTAATGTTCCAGTTCCAGCAGTACCTGGGATGAGCGCGTTCAAACAAACATCAAAGAATTCAAACAAAAATCTATATGTTCAATGTAAATTTACTTTTGAACTTTAGTAAATATATAAAACTCTTTACCTAAATATCGTAATAAATATGTGAAGAGCATTCTGTTTGTTAGAACGTGTTATCTAAGGAACTGCTGGACCAATATCAAAGATTGTTTCACCGTTGGACTTGATCCCTGAGTGTGAGTATAGTGCATATGTACCACGGGCGAAGCCGGGGCGGTCTGATAGTAAATAATAAACTAGTGAAAGAATTTCTACCTGAAATTTATTTTCAGACACGATGTTGGAAGGAAAAATTACAAAATTACAAGCCAAGGTACTTACAGCGTGGAAGGAAGGGGGTCGCGGGTTGCGTTCCGGCATTGCGCTTTATACATCGAGCTAGGGTTGGCGACACCGCGAAATAGTTTTGAATTTTAGTTAATTTTTTTTTACCTACTATACTTAGGTATTCAAAGCTTGAATCATATAATAAAGTATTCAAAATGTAAAATGTACGTTTATTCATTATAATTAGTTATTTTTAAAAGCAAAGACTCAATTAACTGGTCGATTTTTATGCAACTATTTGATCAACCTTTAAGTAGAAAATCTCTAGCAAGATCTATATCTAAGATATTAGATTATTCTTGTTGGCGGTTTATTTAGAAGTAATAATTTTAGTATAGAAACGTTTCATACCAAGCATGATTAGCTAATGTTTATTTATTTATTTATTACAATTATCATACAACTTACGTAATACACATACTGGCCAAATGTAATGTAGAGTTATTTAGTTTTCATTTGAAAAAAAATTTATGGTTCAAGAACTGATTTCATTACCGCCTCCATCATAGATTGTTATAGTGTGATGGATTGATATGTGTGTTGATTATGTGTAGATAAAAAAATGTTCATTTTTTATTACAATTTTTAATTTAATATTGTAATAAAAATATCTCCTGTAAGTAACTTAAGATGCTGAATTATAGATATTAAGTGACAGTATCCGCCAGGTAGTCCTACATGCAATGCAAAACGCTGGATCCCCAATTTACTGAAGTCTATATAAACCTCCATCTCGCTGTGTATTTAATTTTATCACAATATAAAAAACACATATTTATAAAAGCAAATGTGACAACCCTACACTTAGCACTTATCTCACAAAGGACGCGAGTATCCTGCAAGTAAATAACACTCGAAACACCACAATATACCTGACACTATGTTCTCTATTTACATTTTAATGTACTATGTAGATTGTGCCGGTTAAGCTACAGTGCGCGCGGTCTTGACATGGATGGACTGGCGGACGAAATGCATGCAGAATCCTGCTTCTCATAATGTTATATGTATATATATAATGTTATATTATAAAGAGCAGTTGTTGTGTTTTTGTTTGTATGTTTGTAAAGTTTTTACACAAAAACTATTGTACAGATTACACAAATTCTTTTAATTTGTATGCGCTTTGAAAACTGCGAAATCACTGAGTGAGTAAAGCTGTTTAGATACCACGGGCAAAGCCAGAGTGAATAGTAGTAGTTCTTTCAGATAATCTCCTGCTTAGAAGACGTTTCTATCATCTAAAAAAGCATGACTTATATTAACACTAGCTGCACCCGCCAAACGCTGTTCTGCCTTACTCTTATCATACATGAAAAATAGATGTTAGCCGATTCTCATAGATACCGGATAAGCACAAAAAATTTCATCAAAATCGGTCAAGCCGTTTCGGAGGAGTATGGCAACGAAAACTGTGACACGAGAATTTTATATATTACATACAATCTACTATGTTACCACTAATGAGCGACATCAACCCAAAGATAATGCTGATACAGGAAAATTTCTATATAGAATACATTATTTATATAATTACACATTTTATACATTAATTACATGCCTCGCTTGTTTCCAAACTTTATATCGGTGTTCCAAACTTGGAACACGTCACACTCATGTGGATGAATATGAGTTGTGAACAAATTTAAAGAAAAAACAAACATTAATTAAAGTAGAAACATAAAAAATAAACATGAATTTTTAATGAAATAAAACAAATGATATAAAAAATCCATGAAATTGGCTTTCATGGATTTTTTATGTCATATTTGGCAAGGGAGCTGGTGGGTCGCATGATGGTAAGCGCCCACGAACATTTGTAGACGCGTACGGTCTGCAAGCGACCTTACATCATCATCTGTAAATATATTGCATACTTTAAATGGAAAGGTAAAAGAAAGGATCGACGTGGAGAATAAAAAAAGGACTGGGAAGGGATAGCCAAAGGATTCGAGCCTCCAGTACCCCACTCATCGAATGAAACACTTATTGATAGAGTCCCACATAGTTTAAACCGTTTGATATATTTAAATACGTTATCTGACATCTTATCTGACAGATAAGGTAAACGGGTCTTGTCCAGATGGAAAACTCCCTATAAGTGTAATATATTAAAATTATTATATTTGCAATCCTGATATTATAAATGAGAAAGTTTTTAAGGATGTGTGTGTTTGTGTTTGTTGCTCTTTCACGCAAAAACTACTGAACCGATTGCAATGAAGTTTGATACATAGACAGCTGGACAATTGGAATAACATATAGGCCACTTTTTATCCCGATAATGGAGTTTTGAAAAGAAGGGGCTACTACAAATTTTCATCAAACATAGCTAAGAACATGCCCAATTAACTCACCTTTCAAACACAGAAAATTGCATTAAAATCAGCCTAACAGTTTTAGAGAAAAACTAAGAACACGAATTTGTACAAACATACATCTTATTATACACGTATACAGACGCCTCCGTTCCGTTGTGGGAACAAAAGATAATTAGTATCATTATAAACATATTTAGCATTGTAGCCACTAATTATTTTTAATTCGCCGGTTTTAGATAAAATTGTAACAAACACACAAACACTGCACACTTTTAATTATAACATTAGTTTATTTCATTCATACAAATGTAAAAATGTATCAAATCTCGAGATTAAAATACAAAAAGCTTGTGGATAGCAGAGTTAGCTATAACAGTTCTGAAATTTAACTTTTATTAGACCCGACGGCCTTACAAACTTGCCCTGGATATATGCAATAAAACTTATCCGAGTCTCTATACAGATATCAGGGTTATAATGACAGTTCAGTTTGTATGGCTAAAGCGATATTTAAAAGTAATTATAATATTAATCCCTTTGTAATTTGTGGTCGCCAATCCATGTGTTGAGGCGTAAGGTGCAATGGACCTTATGTCTCTCTGTTCATGGGCGGTGGTAGCGCTTACCATCAGGCGACCCACCAGCTCCATTGCCGACGATAACTTTAAAAAAATGCTTGTTTCAGTAGATTTGTATGCAGGCATTTGCACAGTACGTTTACGACTAACTCTCAATTATAAAAACTGCACCCAAATCGGTTCATACGTTACGGAACTACGATTTTTGATAACCTTCGACTTATAAGAATAACAAAAATGCCTTAGTGTAGAGGTAAAACCACAGTATAAGCCAGTTTAAAGGATATTTGTAAGGAAAACCAAACAATAGGTTTTATGGCCATTTACTGTGTAATGTAATTGTTTTAATAGTTCGAGGGTTGGTTCTGGTTTTGTTTAACGTATGTTATTTTGCAATTTTTATGCGTAGTAACTTTTTATGTGGAAAAACATGTGTTGTAGGTTAATTTAGTTGAACATTATTTTCAAGATATATCTCAGAATAATACATACATTTATTTATGTACTTTTTAATTATATATACTTAAGTTATTGTTGGCATATTTACTACCCAAACTATTATTGTGAGTTTATTTTTTGCCCTTCAGTTGACTGGAAGAAATGGCTTTTAAGCATAAAGCCGCGTACACAAAAATCGTTTGTCGGAGGAAGAGGTTAGGTTAGGTTTGTGGAGTTATAGGGGGTTCTGGATCAGAGAAAGCCACACAATCTGTTAGTTTCCCAGCCATTTTTTAAGATTCTGTATCCAATCAGTTTATCGTCTGAATATCCGTTGTAGACAGTCAATTGAAATTTTTAAACATGATGTTCCATACTCATAAACAAAGGGTTGTCCATTTTCTTTTCCAATTCAATTCATGCGGCACCCACGAGCTGTCATACCGGCAAGCGGCCAGTCACGGCGGATCTAATGAACTAGCCAATTTATCGATTAGCTCCCCGCCTAGCCGATAGCAACCGATAGCGCATATCGTAAACGCAAGGAAGTATTACAATGACAAGCTTGATTGATTTACGAGTTTTCGACTTTGATAGCTTAACGACACCTTGCTTTATGGGCCATTAATGTACAAATAGCTGGAGTGTACTTTATACACTAGCTGGGTCCCGCGGTGCCGCGCGGTGTCCGAATGAAAACATCACGAAAACAGCATCTTCACGCCAAAGCACCCGTGGTTAGTAGTGGTAGTGATAGTGATAGTGATAGTGGTAGTGGTAGTGGTAGTGATACTGGTAGCGGTAGTGGTAGTGGTAGAGGTAGTGGTAGTGGTAGGTGGTCATTAATGAAACATGAAAAGCTGACTTATTTCATTGTTTCACGAGTGAATTCGGGCGTATAATATTGTATATATTTATGTTGTTACAATTAGAAAATATATTTTGGTTGATTCTTAGTGTTTTGTGTAAAACTATCACTACATAGTATAAAACAAAGTCGCTTTTACTATCCCTATGTCCCTATATATGCTTTTATATTTAAAACTACGGGCGGATTTTGAAGGGTTTTTTTTAATAGATAGAGCGATTCAAGGGGAAGGTTTATATGTATGATAACAAAATATAAAATACTCCGAATCGACGCGTACGAAGCCGCGGCAAAAGCTAGTATACAATAATATACATCTAGTACTAGTATTTAAGTCTGTTAAATTTGCTTTTATGACTAACTAGCTGCGCCCCGCGGTTTCACCCGCGTAAGTATGTATCCCGTAGGAATGTAGCAATATCGAGATAAAAGTTACCTGTATGTTATTCCAGTTGTACAGCAATCGGTTCAGTAGTTTTTGCGTGAAAGAACAACAAACACACACATCCTTACAAACACTCGCATTTATAATATTAGTAGGACTAGTAGGACTAGTAGGACTAGTAGGACTAGTAGGATTAGTAGGACTAGTAGGATTAGTAGGATTAGTAGGACTAGTAGGACTAGTAGGATTAGTAGGATTAGTAGGATTAGTAGGATTAGTAGGATTAGTAGGACTACTAGGATTAGTAGGATTAGTAGGATATTTTGAATCGCTGTCGCATTAGGCATGTCTTGTAATGGCAAGGGATCTTTGTTAATCAATAAATCTATACTAAAATTATAAAGCTGAAGAGTTTGTTTGTTTGAATGTGCTCAGGAACTACTGGTCCGTTTTGAAAAATTCTTTCAGTTTTAGATAGCCCATTTAGTAGGAAGGCCTTAGGATATATGTGTACCACGGGCGAAGCCGGGGTGAACCGCTAATTAATATTAAATTAGTTATATACTTGAGAAATTTTGAAAGAATAGAAAAAATTTGATCACGAGGCAGGATTCGAACCTGCGTATCTTGCCTAACCGTAGCAACGCCTAGCCTCTCGGCCACCCGTGATCCTGCCACAGTAATGGAATTCCTTCTACTCTTTCGGTTTCATGTGCCTAAGGGGCACCCCACTATAATGTAATAAAAATAAACCCCACATAACTTAAAATTAAATTTAACAAAGGCCGCGTTCCATCGATAAAATATTGTAATCATTGAAATAATGTTTCGTATTGGTTGTGATGGTTCTTAATCATCTCAATAGATGGCGTGGGGTGCCCCTTAGGCACATGAAACCGAAAGAGTAGAAGAAATTCGATTATTGTGGCAGGATCACGGGTGGCCGAGAGGCTAGGCGTTGCTACGGTTAGGCAAGATACGCAGGTTCGAATCCTGCCTCGTGATCAAATTTTTTCTATTCTTTCAAAATTTCTCATTTATAAAGCATTTCAATGCTATAAAACTAAAAATTAAATAGTTATATACTTCATAATCATCCCATATGTTCCCAAGGACACAGGGCTCCTATTCCGGGTCTCCAACTGTCTCTATACAAAATTTCATTAAAAACGGTAAAATACAGTTTATATGGTAATCAAAATAAATGAATTTTATTGGAAAAACAAGGGTTTAATATCTATTTTTACCCACACAAAGTATTAATGGATTAACTAGCAACGCTGAAAAGATTTTATTCAATTACTATTGGCATAACTTTCCTCTGTGGCTTTGCTTGCCTTTTTAGAAACAAAGAATAATGTTTAGTCTTTTGATGTTATTACCAATAAGGAAACCAAATATCATTAACTGTGATAAGTTACATATAGAAATTAAAGACTTTTAACGGATTTTTAACGCGATTTACTCATTACTATCTGCGCCCCGCGGTTTCACCCGCGTAAGTCCGTACCCCGTAGGAATATCGGGATAAAAAGTTGCCTATATGTTATTCCAGTTATCCAGCTATCTACGTACCAAATTTCATTGCAATCGGTTCAGTAGTTTTTGCGTGAAAGAGTATCAAACACACACACATGCTTACAAACTTTCGCATTTAAAATATAGGTAGGATATTATAAACCCGACGTTTCGAACACTTTACAGCGAGCGTGGTCACGGGAAGACAGAAAATACTAAGTTACGTATAATTAAGCTGTATTTATTTAAATATAGGATAGCTAGGATATAGATATAGGATTGATAGGGATATAGATATATCCTATGGGATACGGACTTACGCGGGTGAAACCGCGGGGCGCAGCTAGTTATTATAATATTTTCCTGTAATAGGAACAATTGAGCTCGTGGTTAGCCTGATGGTAAGCAATCACCTCCACCCATGAACATTTGCAGAGGTAGGGCCGTTGCAAATGCGTTGCCCGCTTTTAAGAGGTAAAGGATAAGGAAAGGATGGACAGGAAAGGGTGAGGAAAAGGATAATCTTAAAATGCTACTAAGATTTAATTGCTTCCATATTAAGAAATATCTTTACGAGTTTAATTTATGGCTGATTTAATTCTGTGGGTGTTAACATTGAATTTATTTTAGCTACCTTATTAAACACTTGAACAGGGCTATAAATCAATCAACTCCCTAGTCTTTGTGTTTAACCGACTGCGCGAGAAAGGACGATAAAATATTCTTTAAGCTTCTCTTAATTGTAAAGATATAATTATAATAATTATTTTTTTATGTCATAGCGGGCAACTGAGCTGGTGGTTCAGGCGAACCAACATGGTAAGCGATCACCACCGCCCATGAACATTCGCAGAGGCTCAGACCTCTGAGAATGCGTTGCCCGCTTTTAAGGGATAAGGGATAAGGAAAGGATTGATGACAGGAAAGAAGGAATGGACTGGGAAGGGTTAGGAGAAGGAAATAGCCCTCCGGCTCCCCCACTCACCGTACGAAACACAATAGCAGGCTATTATTTCACGCCGGTTTTCTGTGGGGGTGTGGTACTTCTCCGGTGCGAGCTGGCCCAATTCGTGCCGAAGCGTGCTCGACTCCCACAATAAAATATATCTTACATACCTACGTTGTTTTTATTAGACGAGACTGAGGTGTTATGGGCTTTTTGAACCAACAAATCTCAAAAACTACTGGACCCAATTTTAACATTATTTCTGGGTGTATATTCAATTTATCGAGGGTTTTGTATATTACTAGCGGTCTGCTCCGGCTTCGCTCGTGGTACGTATATAGCCAATAGGCTTCCTCGATAAATGGGCTATCTAAAGCTAAAAGAATTTTCAAATCGGACGAGTAGTTCCTGAGATTAGTGCGTTCAAACAAACAAACAAACCCTAAGCTTTATAATATTAGTATAGGTTAAGTAGGATGTGACTTATCTAAGTACACTAATATCATACAGATATAACTTTTGTATATTTGTACGTTTAAACCACTGAACCGATTTAGATTAAATTTGGTACAGAGATTGCATAAGACGTGAGAAAGATACTTTTCATCCCGGAAATCCTATGAGAAAAACCTAGGACGTTCCATATTTTCCTTTAACTACGAGAGGAGCCGTGTGCACGAAGCTAGTTTATTCATCCTATCCTACTAACATTATAAATGCGAAAGTTTGTAAGGATGTGTGTGTGTTTGTTGCTCTTTCACGCATAACTTACTGAACCTATTGCAATGAAATTTGGTACGTAGACAGCTGGACAACTGGAATAACATATAGGCACCTTTTTATCCCGATATTCCTACGGGATACGGACTTACGCGGGTGAAGCCGCGGGGCGCAGCTAGTAATATCATATTTTAATTAACAAAGGTACATTAAATTCACAGCTAAAGAAACTCACCTTGACCTTAACAAATGGAAGCTTTCAGGAAACAAATTACACGCTCGCGTATGGGAAGAGAACAGACGACTTAATCTAACTTCTCTTTAATTATTCTTGAGCGAGTTAAGTGATATTTCCTGGAATTCATCTTCTGCATACAGAGTTTTCCGCCCTGATTCCCTCGCGATTTACACGTTATTGACGACTATTTCATTCTTTTTATAGTTAATTTTCGCTATGTACGAGTAATTATGAATTTTTTATATTCTATAGCTATCTTGATGTCAAAATTTATCCGAATCTGTTCAGCGGTTTTATTAAGGGATGGAGTATAGATGAATATTGATATAAACTTGTCTATTGCTTCTAAAACCTACACCGAGATTTTATTTTCATGTCAGCAGTTATGTTTATTAATTGATGCGTGATATTTAAATGAGTATATATAGATATAATTGTGAAATATTCATCATCATCATCACAAACCCATATATATTCCCACTGCTGGGGTTCAGGCCTCCTGTGATGGTTCAGGACATAATCCACCACGCTGGCCCAGTTGGCGGGTTGGCAGATGTCTCATGTCGTAGAAATTTTAATTGATTGTTCTTAAATATTCAATCCAACCTAATATCATGTCGATGCATATTTGTCTCTCTGAAAATCAATAATAAACAGATATCGTTAGCACCACTTACTAAATTATACGCAATTTATAAACAAAATACCTACGTATTTGCTATTTTTAATTCCTAAATAAATGTTTCCTAACCTAAATGTTTCGTATAAAAATTCAAATCAGTGAAATGGATGTCAACGTTTGCCGCGCTTTTTCTGAAATGAGTTTTTAATTGTTTCAAATTCGAAATTCAAAATAGCTTTTTGTCCAGTTTTAATTCTTCAAATGAGGCCCATGAAGTGCGGCTCCTGTGTGACGATTTTAAATTCGTATTTATTTAAAAAATTTATTTATAGGCAGGCAGCCTTCTCATTTCATTAGAGATGAGATGTAAATTTAAACAATCTAAGTGTGTCCAAAGTAACCAGAGCGGTTAAAGTCGTCAGTGGCTGGATAACTCCTACCGTACTTCGTGGTACAGATGCAGAAGTTGTGAACATTTGGATTTTATGGACAAGTTCATTCGTGTTTGGATTTCGTTCAAACTTAGCGAAATTCGTTTGTCCATGTGTTTATTTAGATATTAACCGACCTAAATAAATGGCGCGGTTATAGTTTTTTTAACTGCAAATAGCTTTTATAAATCCTTTTCGTAATGTCATATTGGGACCAGATTAATGTATCGGTTTTTTTGACATACTTTTTAGTTAAATGACTACAATTACTCTAGATTTTAAGACTCAATATTGACATTTGAATTTAAAATCTAAAAAATTTAAAGGCCCATATTAACTGGCGAATTGATAAGTATGTAATTCGATATTTCTTTGTATAATATAGTCTGCCAAATCAACCCTTGTATTGAACTTTATCATTTTAAAAATAGAATAACATAATTTACACAAAACTGTCGCAGAGAAGCCGCACGCGATCTACACTCGAATTAAAAATTGTGACCAAAGAGAATCGTTCTTTCATTTAATTGGATTCCACTATTGTTCAATGCATTGGGTTTTTGTTCATTTTTCTCAATACCTAGATTAATGGCGGAACCTAGATTTTGTAAATGGATAGAGCTGATAAAATTTTTTATACTAGCTTGTAAAAATCATAATAAAATCTATTATGTTCTATTATTATTATATCATAAATATATTAACATACATAAAATATGTGAATTTTAAGAATATTTAAGTATAGCTCTCTTGTATACTTTGGAACTAGGAGGTACAATAAGCTGTTTTTAATTTGTATGTTTGTTTGGGCTTGTGTATGTACTACTTAGATGAATCAATTTCAATAATTTTTGCTGTAAATTAATTTTTATGCAAGATTAGGGATCGGGTTTTACTCATATAATCAACTAGCTTTTGCCCTCCTCTCCGCATGCGTTATATTTGGAGTAGCTTAATAGATGTTTTTATGCATATAAATCTTCCTGTTGAATCACTATATCTATTAAAAAAAACCCTTTTTATAATTACGATTTAAGCATACATAGGGACAGATAGAGAAAACGACTTTTTTTATAATACAATGACTATAACGCTATAGAAGTCGTCTCACTAAAATCTCGTTGAATATTATTAAGTATTCAATATTAATCATCATTTAAAACACTCTTAAAGCGTTGGGTCTTTTGAGTTTTCATTTTTGAACAAAAATATCTCGTCTCGCTCAAATAAAAATATTTCACGGGCGCTCTTTGAACGCCTATTCGCTAGAATTCCTCCGACGGAGCCCGTATTTCGCGAATTTATCAGGCCTTTAGGCTGTTTGGTGACTGACGGTTAGTGTTTATAGCTTCTCTTTTATAAAGCGGACGCGTCACCTGGAGCGTGTAGCATGTGAGCAGCGTCGACTAGAACCCACTACAACAAGGATCCAGTGGGCAATGTTCTCGAAAAATACTATTACAGCTGCAATAAATCCTACTAATATTATAAATGCGAAAGTCTGTAAGGATGTGTGTGTGTTTGTTGCTCTTTCACGCAAAATCTACTGTACCGATTGCAATGACATTTGGTACTTAGACAGCTGGACAACTGGAATAATATATATGCTACTTTTTATCCCGATATTCCTGCGGGATACGGACTTACGCGGGTGAAACCGCGGGCGCAGCTAGTTTTTCTATATGCTATTCAATTCCTTTCATAACTCAAGAAGATTTGGCTGCACGTGCTTATAAAATCGTATTCTTCTAAATCTAATGTATCTATTAAAAATATTATAAAAGAAATGACAAATTTTAACATTTATTAAATAGTAAATCGCTTTTTTACACGCTTTTTATTAGCTTCACCTGTATGTTTGTTTGTTTGTATGTTTGTTTGTTTGTAACTGACTTCTTTGGGCGCGATTTTGACCCACTTTAAACGGCCAGATTTCGTTCAAACTTTGTAGATTTATTGAGGACCGATGACAATACACTAATTTGATAAAATTATTCCAGTTTTCAATTTGCAAAATATGATTTTTGTTAAAGCGTGTTTTATAGTTTTTTTAAACTATTATATTTTATTATTTACCATATTTTTCATTTGAAATGTGTTTTTGATACAATTTATGTTATTGCACATTAAATGTTACCAACTAAAAGAACACATCCTGAACCCTCAAAGTTCCTATAGGTATCGTCGTCTTAGGTTTCCTAATCAATATAAATCCTAATTCTAAATATCACGTCCTATTACAAATTCACCAACGATAAACCGAAACCGAACTTTTTTAAAATTCTATCCATTAAATTAAATAAAAACCGTTCGTTCACAAACAGCCTAATGTCAAAGCTCATTATAATTTCATTGCTCCGTAATTCCTTCGATTCGTTGAAAATAGAGCATTGATGAAATCGCACCCTCGTCACGGCGTCACGGCGTCACGGCGTGTCTGCCGCCCAATTATAATTGTCTTAACTTGATTATGTATATAAATATTTACTTGAGACTTTTAAATGGATAATTTGTCATTTTGTAATGCTATCTTTTTCACAGTTTAATAGTCGTTTGTGGACATTTTCGGGGTGACGTCACACTAATATTATAAATGTGAATCTTTGTTTTGATGTTTGTCCGTCAATCACGCTGTAACTACTGAGTTTTGAAATATGGTACAGACAGGGTATGAGTGGATTTGGGTGATAGGATACTTTTAATCCAGGCAACCTGGTAGGTTAGGAAATGTAAGAAGTTTTAAGGATTACTTCTTTACCGTCAAATATTAGTACATCAATATAGATAATAGTAAGTTTTTTCTTTTCTACAGCCATTCCGGTCAAAGCTAGGTTAAGAGGCTAGGCTAGATATGAATCTGCACCAATAAATAAAGTTGTATTGTCTGTATGTTATGTTACAATGGTCGCTTTTTAATATCATATATGAATTTCTTAGACCAATAAACATTTGTTTTTGTATATTTTTTATCCATCTGTTTGTTCCAGCTAACATCTGGAACGACTACACCGATGTTGACGGGATTTTCGCTGGTAGATAGTTGAGGTGATACGCTCCAACTCGAACCTTTATTATTTAAATGAACAAGCATTTACGTGAGCGAAACCGCAAGTCGCAGCTAGTTAACAAATAAAAATTCGTGTACATTTTATTTCAACCCAATTTGCTATTCCAACCTTTTGACGTTTAATTACAGTGCGACAGAGAGAGCACGATCGCTTGTCCCTTTCTAATTCGAAAACAAATTAGAGGGAGCGAATCTTTCAGGATTTCAGAGATAGGATTAAACGTAATGTATGTTGTTAAATCGCGTGGCTTCGTCTGTATTTCGAGTGGACGATTAACTGATTACGAAATTGTTGTGCTTCACCGATTCTGACTGTTAAAGTTAAAAAAACGAACAAAAATTTATGTATGGGTGGAATCGGAGTGATCTTCTAATAATAAAAATATTTTTGTTCCAGGATCAAAAGTTAAAATATAGCAATACCACAGATAATATAATAGTATACAGCTGTTGGCCGCAGCTTCGCCCTCCTGGTCAAATTGAATTTTCATAGTTCAACTTTCATCCCCCATTTTAACTCCCTGGGTGTAAAATTTGCCGAAATCCTTTCTAAACGGATAACTAAATCATAGTGGCTATTTGAATGCCGAATTTCAGCCCGATCGGTCCAGTAGTTTTGGCCTTGATATATCAGTCAGTCACCTTTGCTTTTAATATAGATGTATTATTTAATGAAATTAAAATTACTTCTTCACAAAAAAGCCAGCACTGTTAGAATAACTGTGTAATTAAACTTGTTACGAACCATCCAAATATGGATGTATCAAATGGGGAAAGATCGATTAATTGTGCAGGTGACGTGGCTAGGATGCTTCGGATGCGTCGCGTGGGACAAGTTATGAGTGGTGGACCTACCGACTAAACTCCACTGTGTCCCGTCTTCCCGCGCTGTTATCCGAGGTCGTGGGAACTCATATGAAATCATCCACTAAAATCAGACCAATACTTTCTGAGATTAGTACATTCTAACAAACAAACAGTGTGGTAATGTCTCTTTTTTCGTTTTTCTTTATTTCATTGTGTTTTGTGTATTAATTGTATTGTACTATAATTGTATTTATTATTTGTTTTTTTACTGTTGTATTTTGTTGTTATAATTGTAGTGTTTCGTTGTTTGTGGACCCGAATAAATGTTTCTTTCTTTCTTTCTTTAAAACTCTTATTTTATTAATTGCATCGCAAGTCTCATCATTCCATATTCACTGATCGATTTTCTTTACAACCAGTTAGATGGTAGTCTTTACTGGTATGATATGATGGTAATTTACATCCACCGTGAATTAAAAATTCCTTTTCTAAGGTTTTAACAAAATACAAAAAATTAAATCTAACAATGGCCGCGTTCCATCGATACAATATTGTAATCATTGAAATAATGTTTCGTATTGGTTGTGATGGTTCTTAATCATCTCAATAGATGGCGTGGGGTGCGCCTTAGGCACATGAAACCGAAAGAGTAGAAAAAATTCGATTGTGGCAGGATCACGGGTGGCCGAGAGGTGTTGCTACGGTTTGGCCAAAAAATGCGGGTTCTAATCCCGTCTCGTTCTTCTATAAAATTCTCAAATTAAAACTATATCTCCTATAACTAACACCACAGCCAATCGCATTGACAGCTGCAAACCGACTCGTGCCAAGTAAAGGTAAGTTTTATTTTACATTTACGATACACGCTTAATTAGACGCATTATAATATTAATGTATTTTATAACCGAGTTTGTTTGCGAGTATTTATTGGAATGACACAAGAAATATAGAATTAAGCAAATTTATTTATTTATTTATTTATTTATTCTTTATTGCACACACTTACAAAATATAAAGAAAAGAAATAAAATGTAACAAAAACTGGTATGCAAAGGGCGGCCTTATGGCTAAAAGCCATCTCTACCAGGCAACCGTTGGGTAAAGGACAATATATTTTTAGCAACGTACAATGCAACGCACGTAGGCAGGCAGTCTATTGGAAAATTAGTAAAGACAAAAAAAATTAATAATAAATAAATTAACAATAATAAAAAAGTAACAAAATATAAACTACATTATACAAATTGATCATAATAATGATATGATAATGATTTATTTCTCATTAAAATGGTTTGTTAAATTTATATAGACTATATTAGGTACACAAGTTATGTTGATAATAGATGAATTATATTTTATCTTTAACCAAAAATTTTGTCGTTTGTTTCATACATAGTATTTTTCAACCGACTTAAAAAAAGGAGGAAGTTCTCTTCGATTAGACGAGAAGAAAGGATTTTGATAAATTCTACTTCCAGGGGATAAAATGGGGGATGAAAGATTGTACCACCAAAATTTATTAGGAACGCGCGGGTGAAGCTGCGGCCAACAGCTAGTACCCCTATAAAATCATTATTCGCCCATCATTGAGCAAGGGGAAGCAACCAGCGGAGGCCTATATATATATAAAAATAAATACCATTTTTAATAATTTGTATGGAAGCACCATAGACCCGAACAGGTGTTTGGGGCACAATTAGATAAGCACCTGCTCCAGCTGCCGAACTTGACCTTCGTTTTTATTGGAAATGTCATCAGGTGACACCAAGTTTGTTTGTTGAGATGCGTATTTAGAGTATATTTGTACCTTTAACAGGTGATCGCTGAAAAAGTTATTTTCTGCGTATTTTTTTTACTTAAATTTATCATTAAATTAGTTTGAATTAATAAAATATTTATAAATATGTGTCGTATTTATTAATATATGTGTGTGAAGTCCCGTGTCCCATAGAGGGGTATGGGGCTGATCGATTTTCTTTACGGAGAAATTGGCGATCAACCTTCTGTGTCCTGCCAGACCGAGACATTTTTTTTTGTGCGTCCCCACCGGGATTGAACCGTTAAACACTGTACCAAGGAGGCGGTCGTTTATTTATTAATATAGCATTTATTAATAATATATAATATTTATTATTAATATACTATAAAAAAGGTATATCTTAACACCCTCTTTTCGTTATCGGTTTAAAAATAAATCACATAAATTTCGGTGAAATGGTTCAATTGATATAAAGAATAGACATCTTACAATAGACAAGCCTTCCTGTTTACAGCTATTGTTCTTTAGTCTCGCTTCACTACTAAGTTTCTTAATCTAACTACTTTGCTAAGTTAACTAGTAACTGGTCAATATGTTGAACTAGCTGCGCCCCGCGGTTTCACCCGCGTAAGTTTCTATTCCGTTGGAATATCGGGATGAAAAGTTGCCTATGTGTTATTCCAGTCGTCCAGCTATCTACGTAAAAAATTTCATTGAAATCGGTTCAGTAGGTTTTGCGTGAAAGAGTAACAAACATCCATATATACATACCTTCCATACTTACAATCATTCGTGTTTATAATGTTAGTAGGATTATAATACTTTAACTGAGGTGGTGGTTCGCCTGATGGTAAGCGATCACCACCGCCCAAGGACATTTGCAGGGGTAGGGTCGTTGCAAATGCGTTTCCCGCTTTTAAGGGGTAAAGGATAAGGAAAGGATTGAGGTCTGGAATTAAGGAATGGACTTGGAAGGATGAGGAAAAGGATATAAATTTGTGTAAGCGTTTTTCTTATAAATTAAGGAATATTTACTTATTATTTGTTTCGTAACAATATCCGGAATCCATCTTGAGTCAAGCACCCCCTCTTTGTGCCTTGAGTCAGCGTTTCCCCTACCTCTCCGATGGTGGCGCCCTCTATAGTGTTGTTTTGGCACTACTTACGAGGCGCCTGAGCACCGGGTGAAGTCTCGTCATTATAGCGTTGTTCTTTGTGCCATACACAAGTCAGCTAGGAGTGTACACTTTGTTGGTATTAATTAAATATTTAAAATTTAATTTAATTAAGTGTAAAGTGCAACCTCTCCGTTTCTAAAATTATGGAGAAGCAAGACTGCGAACACGAGGAGGAGCCGGTTAATAAAGATCCGGCCGGAACGGTTTCTGGGAAGCGTCACCAGTATCCTTCGCATTGTTCGGATAGTGAAAGTGACTCTTCAAGCAGCGACAGTGATTCGCGGGATATACGTGTGCAGCCAAAAAGGTTAAAAAAGGCGGGTAAAGAAGAACAATCCGTAAGTTTTGAACATTTAAACGTTCTTTCGTACCAAGTTGCAGTTTTAACGGATTTAATTACCAAAAACGCCGCGTTTTCGAATGGTCTTCATGCAAATCGGAACGTTGAAAATGTTCTTGCTTCGAATAGCGATTTAAATTTACGC
>NC_052123.1:4947181-4956732 GCF_012273895.1 Zerene cesonia | reverse complement strand
GCTTGACTCAAGATGGATTCCGGATATTGAAGAAAAAATAATAGGTAAGTTTTATTTGTTGGTAAAACTCTCTATTTTAGTGGAGCGGTAGCTTCATTTATTTGTTTATCACAAGGTACCAAAGGTACCTGTTATAATCCACATTATCAGTAAATATTACAGAACTAGCTTATCTATATTGTGGGAATAGATTAAGAACACTACTTATAGCTTATAAACGGCTGAACAGTTTTTAATTATATTTAGTTTGTTGCTCTTGACACTCTTTTGATATATCCCGTATTATCATTACAGCATAAAATTATACCCAAGTGGAGCCGAGTCATAAACTAGTATGGAAATGATATTTAAAAAAAACTCAAGTCTTTTCAAAAAAGCATTACATTAACAACTAATTCAGCATTATACTCCGAGCGCTAGCTGGCAATTCATTAAAGCGATCGTATACGAAACATTTAAGCTGTAAGTCATAGGATAAAATGCCGGAACGCGCCCGTCCGATCGGACGTCCGGCGGCCGCCGATTGCGAGGGAAATTTAAAACTGCCACCGATCGCACGGAATCTGCGAAATATGGATGCGTTTTAAACAGTTATTTTTTTACTTGAGAGTTAAAAAATATAGGTTAAAACGAATGGATTTTAGTATAAAACCAATGGAAAGTAATATTATTTGCCTATTTCTTCACGCCTAAACCACTGAGGTAATAAGGATGAAATTTTGTACAGAGGAAAGATGAAAGGATATATTATCCCGGAAATCCAATGTAACATCTAAGACCACGCGGGCGAAGCCATGGGCTGTAAGTTTGATATACAGAATTCACTAGCTGCGCCCCGCGGTTTAACCCGTGTAAATCCGTACCCCGCAAGAAAATCGGGATAAAAAGTTGCCTATATGTTATTCCAGTTATCCAACTATCTACGTACCAAATTTCATTGCAATCGGTTCAGTAGATTTTGCGGGAAAGAGCAAGAAACATACACACATCCTTACAAACATTCGCATTTATAATATAAGTAGGAAGCAGGAATTTGTAGGATATTCAGGTGATGGGCAAACGGTAGCTATTTATACGCTATCAGCTGCTTTGGAAGTATTTACGTTACACCTGCCACATTAAATTCATGACAATTTCAAGGTCCATGTGCCCTTGACATTTGCTTAAGCGATAATGATGGAATTATCCATGGTCTGTACATTTATCTATACTAATATTATAAAGCTGAAGAGTTTGTTTGTTTGAACGCATTAATCTCCGTTAAAGTCCGATTTGAAAAATTCTTTCAGTGTTGGATAGCACGTTTTTTGCGTAAGGCTAAAGGCTATATATGCACCACGGACGAAGCCGGGGCGGACCGCTAGTAAATGATATATAGCTATTAAGTTAAAGTTGTTCGTTGGGATGTAAAAGAAATGATGAAAGTTTGTTGTCTGTTTGTTTGACACCGCATTATTGTTACAAGGCAATAAAAAGAAAACATATGTATGTATGCTTAAATCTTTAAAACCATACCACAGATTTTGATGGGGTTTCTTTTCAATAGAGTGATTCAAGAGGAAGGTTTATATGTATAATAACATCAACATATACATCTTAAACTACTCCGAATAGAAGTCGCGAAAAGCCGCGGGCAAAAGCTAGTTAATAATGCGACTAATCATTCATTTAATCTCAGGCGATGCCACATCAAACACGCGCGAATCCACGTCGCTACACGAGTCCAAAAACTTGGTTTCAGATTGAAATTTTTAGCATTCCGATGCACCAATGCCGCTCGAATATTGAAAAAGTATTCGTCAATAAGATATCGAATCTTTTTTCTCTTTCTTTCTTTCTTTATATCAATTCTGGTGAAATTTATCCAAGATCTGAAGGAAATATTGGTGTTATCCCGACTAACTATAGTATTGTGTTATCTGTGCTACTAATTTTAATTGGGAAAGTTTTTTCTCTTCTTCACGCCTAAGACTAATATTAATTGCGAAAGTATCTCTCTTTCACGCCTAAACCGCTCAACCGATTGGGATGGCATATAAAACAGAGACATATTGAAATTCGAGAATTAAAAGTAGCCTATTTCTCTAGCCCCCAATTAATTCCAAACACGGCGTTCCACGTTAAATGAGAACAAACATAAGAAATGTACAAACAAACTCACTATCGCATTTAAAATATTATTATAGGTATGTACACTCAGTGTTTTGTTTACGATACATAAATATGTCTAGACATAGTTAGGAGGCTAGGCCGTAATATAGGGTACTTATATCACAGTGAAATATATTCTCATATGCGGAAATTTCCTTTGAAAACGCAGGCCAACCCGCGGGCACCAGCTAGTTATTCGTATACATAATTTACCTACCATTTAACATTCATCATCAGCCCTTCTATGTTCCCACTGCTGGGACACAGGCCTCCTATGAGTGTTCAGGCCATAATCCACCACGCTGGCCAAGTGATAGCAGATGTCACATGTCGCCGAACTTTTGATTCTCGGACATGCAGGTTTCCTCACGATGTTTTCCTTCACCGTTTTAAGCAGTGGTGACGTTATCCACATGTGCAGTTAAATTGAAAAATCAATTTATTTCCTGCACGCTCGCCCGGTCTCGAACCCCGACTTATCGATTTCGAATTCCGAGGTTCTCACCACTGAGCCACCAGTGCTAGCATTTAACATTATTATCGATTAACTACGCAATAAATTTACCAAGTAAAGCACCGTTTGCATAACTCCCGCTTCGCCAAGAATGCAATATAGTCCAATGTAGTGTTATTACGATCTATTTGCGGTGAAACATTCACTCAATATCGGGTAACGTATTAGTTAATACTTACTACTTACTACTATTAATATTATAAATGCGAAAGTTTGTAAGGATGTGTGTGTGCTCTTTCACGCAAAAACTATTGAACCGATTGCAATAATATTTGGCACGTAGACAGCTGGAAAACTGGAATAACATATAGGCAACTTTTTATCCCAATATTCCCATGGGATACGGACGTATGAGGGTGAAACCGCGGGGCGCAGCTTGTATTGTTATAAACGCGAAAGTATTGGGTGAAATTTGTCACTTTTTAAGGAGAGAAAAACCATCTTATTTACTGCTAAAAAGAAAATTTGATCTCACTGATTTTCAGTATTATCTTCTTTTAATTGTATAAAACGCATGACTGACTGATCCATCAACGCACAGTGCAAACTGCTGGACCGATAGGGCTGAAATTTGGCATGCAGTTAGCCACAGTGATGTAGATATCCGATAAGAAGGATTATCAAAAAAAATTTTTTTGTACGACATGGTACGACAAATTTTTACCAGCGGGCGAAGCTGCGGACTACACCTAGTTTATTACATTTGGTCGCGCTAATACATATTAATTTCGATAATTAAGTGGACTGTAAAACTTAATCTACGTGGTGTAGCGAAAAAGGGAAAGACGGGAACACACGGCACATACCTCGTCTGAGGGAGTAGCGTCCAAGCAAGCACGCGGCACAGCACCACGCGCTCAAGGGTCCTCCAGCTCGGGCCAGGCAGACCAGATCCAGTCCTTCACTCCACACACACACACACGGCGGTTCAGCGCGACCAAATGGGAAGGCGGTTACACTAGCACAATGCCTGGGATATCTAGAGAACCTCGTGGAGGTTCTCCGGCGGTTGCGGGTTACGATCTTTATGAAAGATCTCTTCGATTGATGCGGTGACAAGAAAGCCTCATAAAGGCTCTCCGGCGGTTTGCGAATTATACACGAAATGTCTAGAGGCCTCGTGAAGGCACTCCGGCGGTTATTGAGATCCGATCGCCACGGAAGATCGATGCAGACTGTGTGACGTATATGCGTCACTACGTCCAATAGTGACGTTGCGGGTGATTTAAAAGCGTGCGGTGGTTGGTTGTGCTCGCGTGTAAGGAGGGTAGTTGGATTACACCACAAAATAATAAATATTTAATTTTAATTCACTATTTTATTAATATTGGCGTTACCAACATTATTTACTTAAAGTACTTACCAGTTAATCAAAAATAAGAATTTATTAATTTAAATAACGTTCGCAAATGTATGAAATTTTTAAAAATAATAGGTATTATTAAAAAAGCATAATTTAATCACTCAGCCCATAATATATATTCAAAGTCGATGCACAACAGAAATTCAAAAAAAAAAATTACTCATTTTATTAACTAAAGGAGCTGTTCGCCCCGGCATCGCCCGTACATATATAGCCTATGTCACTCAGTGATGTTGCAGCTTCCTAATGGTGAGAGAATTTTTGAAATCAATCCAGCAGTTTTGAGTTTATCCATTACAAACAAACAAACAAAAATACAAATTCCTCCTCTTTATAATATTAGTATTAACTAAATAATCTGGAGCCAAGGCTCCATCCACTACTTGGTTTCCCTGAAGCCTCTTGATCTATAAATCCTTCCTACATTAATATTCTTAAACAATTTTTAAAATGTTACCTCACACTTAATTCGTCACGTTAGCGCCGGCACCGGAACTGGCTCGTTTCCCGCCAAATTCATTTTTTCGCCAGGCGTTATGGCGTCACTTCCGGGGAAGTTTCCGTTTTGTTACACGTCACTTCCGGTCAAGAAAATCATTGTTATAATGGAATTATCGCAACAACAAAATATGCATAAGTAATTTAAAAATATTTTCAGTACAATGGTAGCATGAACTTAACTAAATGTCTGAGGTCCTGGTGGAGGCTAATGAAATATTCTAGGTTTGAAGAAGTCTGAATCTAGGTATTTATAAATACAAAAAACATCTTTATATAACAATTCTGAAACGCCTCTCGCCTACAGAAGACTTTTATGTATATTTTTACACCTGCAAGTATAGGTACTATTCACTAATACTGTAATGGTGAAGAGTTTGTTTGAACTCGCTTATCTCAAGAACTGCTGGACCGATTACAAAATTCATTCACTGTTGGATATGGACGTGTCACCTGAGTGATATAGGCTATATATGTACCTCGGGTGAAGCCAGGGCGGACCACTAGTAAATACATGGTCGCAAGTTATACATAATAATATATAAGATGACTTATAGCGATCGCCCCGTGGCTTCACCTGTGTAGTCAAAGAAATTTATATGGAAAGATATGTCTCGGAAAATAGCCTATATGACTCTCTAGCCTCCTAACTATCTCCAGACACAAAAGTCATATCAAAAAAACGTTCCGTTGCGACGCGACAGAAAGATCAACAGATAAACGAAAAAACACACATTCGCATTTATAACGTTGGTAACGAAGCCAAAGATGATGCAGCTTTCTGATATTGAAGAAATGATCAAAATCGATCAAGCTGTTTCTGAGTGAGTTTTATTACAAACATTAATTATTTTCTCTTTTACAAACATTGACGTAAATTAAATTTTATTAAAGTCCAGCATCCCTAATATACAGTTATATATAATTAAGAAAAATATAACAGAGGCTGTTTGATAAAAAGCAAGAAATTCAAAGAAAAAGTTAATATTTTTCGTATACAATAAAAGTGAAGTGTTCATTATGATCCCTCGGCTGTAATTACTAAAAAATGGCGGAGGTATAATTGCTTCATTCATTAAAATCCCTTTAAAGGACTTTGGCCTTTGTTTTGTCGTTATCTTCTGTTTTTCGCGGCGAGAACTTGTTAAATATACAACCTACCAAGTCATTTAGGCACGCTCTGTTCATCATCATCATCATCATCATCATGTCAATATTTGTCCCCACTGCAGGGACACGGACCTTCTGTAAAGGTTCGGGCCATAATCCTTACACATTCATGGTTCATTCACTCGTTAACAAAAATTAACAAAACTAAAACCCGCTTTAAACCCGGCTATAAATCCGTTAAATACTGGAAGTATGACGTCATCAAAGGCAACCACACAGCAAACGATAACAGTATAAGTGCATGTGTCCGGTGCACCTGCGGCTATCGACCCGTAATGTCGCTTTTTCTGACGAACCGACTGGTGTGGACGGCGGTATGTCATACTGTGATAGTCTCACTTGATAAAAAAGTAGTTTGAGACTGTGTGTGTGTGTGTGTGTTACAATTCTAAATATTCATTTGCAAGAATTGAAACAGACTTTACACATATTATTATTTAAAGATTCAGTACAAATCGCCAATAGAACATTGAAACATTTAAATCATTCAACAGTTAATTAAATTTATTGTAACAAGGTAGAAAGAGATTTTAGTTAGGCTTACAATAACGGACAATAATTTAAAGGCCGGCAACACACTCGCGATGCCTCTAACATCGCAAGTGCTTATGAGCGGCGGGCTTCACTTTCCATCAGGTGATCCGCCTGCTCGTTGGCCTGCTAGGCGATAATAAAAAAAAAACAATATGTAAATTTATATATTTTAAACCACAGTACGACTTTTTTGAGTTCAAACTTCAAATGAGATCTTAAAGCTAAAGGCCTCGGACTTAAATCAAAACGGGATTTATGACCAGGCAAGCATGCAGGCTATAAATAAATTTTTCAGTGTTATCTGCACGTTATACTGTACTGCACTGCTTGTATCGGTGAAGAGAAACATCGTGGAAACCATCAAATCCAAGAATAAAAACTTCTGTGGCATGTACGACAATTATGAAATAAACAAAAACAAAAAAAAAAAAACAAGACTAAGATATGTAAATGTCACAGCATTACATAAACCTCTCTGATAGACAACGGACGCTAGCTACTTTTTGTTCGTAACATCAGAGTCTATTTATCTTTGATAGTATTTCTGATATATTCTCCCTCTGATCCAATATCGAATTGTTTTCAATGATATGGGAATTCGTGTTTTATAACACGCTTTTTTAACTATATCTGTATGTTTGTAACCAACATTTAGACACGATTTTGACCCACTTTAAACGGACAGATTTAATTCAAACTTTATACACTTATCAAGGACCGGTGACAATGCCATAATTACATGGGTTTATCTTATCTTATTTTATCTTATTATTGTACCAACTAAAAAGATAATTTAATATAGTTCTAAACTTAAAACCTGCTTTCTAAAAGAATCCATTAAAATTGGAAATAACTGCATAACTATTTTTTAAATTACATCTTAAAAAGAAGCAGTTACTGGGCCATATTTTAAATTAATTTACGACATTTCCACTACATCAATCTCTTTTAAACCTAATTAAAGAGTGTGATAAGATCGGATTTTGCCTGTTTCTATTTTTAACTGCCTTCGCTGCACGGTTTTTCTCATGCTACGAGTATTATAACATAAATGAGCTAAATCCCTACTAATATTATAAATTTGAGACAACTCTATGTAATGTCTGTCTGTCCGTTCTTCACGCCGTAACCACTGAACAGATTGGCATCGTGCACAAGTGAAACTACAAACGATTCCAATTTACAACAAAGCGGAAAATTGAATCGAAAACGTCACCATTTCACGATCAATTACCGATAATTGCGAACACAATTGCAAATGTCATATCACAGCCAGTAACTGAAAGCCTCCGAAAATCGCGTTATTATAGATTAATAATAATTTAGTCCGGTTTATTAAGCGGCAGGGACATCACTAATCGCCTGTAACCGGTATAATCCGGATAATGACGTGAGTTACAAACGGTTCGGACCGGTGAGCTTAGCGTAATTGCCGGATGATATTTAGTTTGTTTTAATGGGATGTTAATATGTCCGGGTTTTTTCGGGATTTGTTGGAAAAGGTAGAGTGAGTTGAGGAGAGAGAGTTTTGGTAGTCTTTCTGTAAATAATAGTTGCAAGTTTTTTAGTTGCTATTGTTAAGTGAAGACAATCTTTTCATATGTCCACTAGCTTTTGCACGCGTTAAATTCGAAGTAAACCCCTTTCCACCCCCACCCCTCTACCCTTTTCTAAGTTATATTTATAAACCTTCCTCTTGAATCACTCTATTTATAAAAATCCATCCAAAATTCTTTGAATTCCGGGGAATTTCCCGCATGTTTCCGTTTCTGTAGGATTTCACAGATAAAACAAAAAAAAAACAAAGTTTACCTATTCAAAGTGTAAATCTAAGCCATTCTCAAATGCACATAATAAACTCCATTAAAATCGATCTTGTCATTTACGAGGAGTTTAGTGAGAAACGCACGCATAGAAATATGCACATAATAAAATTGTTTAAAGAATACATTGAATAATTATACCAAAACATGTAAATCAAATCTCTATCCTACTAATATTATAAATGCGAAAGTGTGTAAGAATGTGTGCGTGTTCATTGCTCTTTCACACAAAAACTACTGAACCGATTGCAATGAAATTTGGTACGTAGATAGCTGGACAACTGGAATAACATATAGGCAACTTTTTATCCCGATATTCCTACGGAATGCGGACTTACGCGGGTGAAACCGCGGGGCGCAGCTAGTGTTATATTAAATTTTTACCAGGAATTTGAGTGGATTCCGTCAGAAAAAGATATTATGTCAAACCCTCATGAAGTTTCTATGAAATTCTATTTAAATTATACATTTATATTTTGTACAATAGAAAATAATTGAATAAGTCACAATAAAGACAAATTAAAATGAACGTTACCACTAAACTAGATTGCCTACACGAAAAATCCTATTTCCATTCTAATTAATAAATTTATGAGGTCCGACAAGATGGCCGCCATTAATAGTGTCGTTAATTAATGAGCCATTCAGAAGATCCTTTGAAGGTGCGTGGAAAATAGAAATTGCATGTATTTTCTTATATTTTCTCTGTTTACTTACACTTATTCTAAAATAACGTGTGTTTATGTGTATGTTTTCATTTATACTATTGCAGGTTCTGAACACATGATGAGTTTTTGATGCGGTTTTTTAATCGAATGTTGTCTATTAACATGTATCTTAGGTATTTTTAATGGAATTATGAACGGACGTCTCACACTTACATCCTAGGTAGGACTTTAGTAAATTTTTATAGTAAATATTATAAATTTTTATTTCTTGATTTATTATATCAGATTTTTAATTATGAAAATATATTTAAAATAGGTCCAGTAGTTTATGTGTGAGAACATTACAAACATGCATGCATCACAAAAACTTTATCTTTAGAATATTTGTATCTACACTAATATTATAAATAGGAAACTTTTGTATGTTTGTAATGTTACCACGCAAAAACTGCTGGCCCGATTTCAAAAATTATTTCACCGTTAGATGGCTGCAACTTCACTGAGTGACAGTAGTCTTTATATGTATAATGGACGAAGCTGGGTTGAACACATAGATATATAGATGACTAGCTGTGCCTCGCGGTTTCACCCGCGTAATTCTGTATCCTGTAGTAATATCGGAATAAAAAGTTGCCTATGTGGTATTCCAGTTCTTCAGCTATTTACGTACCAAATTTTATTGAAATTGGTACTGTAATTTTTGCGTGAAAGAGTAACAAACATACGCATACACATTCATCCATCCTCACAAACTTTCGCATATACCTAGTCTTGCCATAAATATTGTAATAAAGAAAAAAGAAAATTGTTAACTGCAAATAACATTTATT
>NC_052123.1:4915634-4946181 GCF_012273895.1 Zerene cesonia | reverse complement strand
AAATGGCAGATTCGAAATTCAAATGTAATATTTTTTTATAATTAAGTGTAACAGTATTTATGGCCAGACTAAGTATAAGAAGGTAGTAGGATAGGATAGGACATATTAACGACTTTGGCTACACGAGCGAAGCGGCGGGCGGAAAGCTGTATATATAATCTAACGTACTGGAATCTACTATGCGGTGAACATTACCGTAAATAATAAATGTCATAAATTAATCGAATCAAGTCATTAAAAAGCTAACACGCGTGCGTTAACAAGAAAACTCCGAATTATCTTGTATTTATTTTCCCAAAGGATCCAAATGGGACATTAATTAACGATACGGTTAATGGCCGTCTTGTCGGACCCCATAAATTTATTAATTGCACGAAAATGGGGTTTTTTGTTAATTCGGTGCGTCGGTTTGCGAACACAGATGTAATGGAGGTTGGGTGTAATTTAATTTCTAATTCAATTAATTCTTAACTGTGATTTTCGAGGGAAAATCATTTTTACTATCCGACGAGTTATGCCTCAATTCATCAAATTATTTATAAGAAGCATTTAATAAATTAAATTGCAATGTAAGTCCTGCTTATATTATGAACACAAAAGGTTTTAAGTATGGATGGATGGATATTTGTGACTCTGTCACGTAAAAACTCCTGATAGGATTTAAATGAAACTTTCCAGAAATATGAGGTTATCAGAATAAGACATAAACTATACAAATACTTGCAATTACCCGCGGATGAAGCCGCACGACGCCACTAGTATAATAAGCTATTTGGTAAAAAAAAAAACATGCTTGAATGATACAAAAACAACGAAATTGTCACTTGTTCTTTTAAAGTTAAAAAAAAAAATTAATTCTTGTTTACTTACTGTCAAATTATAACTAATAATCAGGTCAGTAAAACCGGCGTGTACGCTACTGTGTTTTGTACGGTGAGGGGGGGGGGGACCTGAGGCCCGTTTCCTTTTCCTTACCCTTCCCCGTCCATTCCTTCTTTTCCTTTTTGTCAATCCCTTCCTTATCCTCCACACCACAAAGCGGGTAGCGCATTCACAAAGGCACTATCTCTGTTTATGGGCGGTGGTGATCGCTTACCATCAAGCAAAACACCAGCTTAGTTACCCGCCATGATATATAAAATCAATAAAATCCAGCTAACATACAATTAACAACATAGAATTAATTTGTAATGTCGGTAACACTACAAATTAAAGGCATAGATTGTCCAAAATGCTAATGTCCCAAACACGTCATCCGGGAATCGAACCCCAGACACGTATCGCAGTGACCAACAGCATCACTAATGAGACACGTGACTTTGTTTCCAATGCTTATCATCAACCGGTGTTTTTGCGGTCTTTTCGGAGATCGTAAGTATATTTTTAGCAAATTGTAACACAGAACGCAATTTATATTATTAGGAAGAAAAAGAAAGATATGAGAGAGAAAGAAACATTTACTCAACAGCCCAACACCAAATATCAAGACAAACAAATTATACAATCTATACTTACTAATATTATTATAAAACTAATCTCAGGAACTACTGATCCGATTTGAAAAATTCTTTCAGTGTTGGATAGCCTATTTATTGAGGAAGGGCTTTCCTGGAAGGCTATATATGTATGTACCACGGGCGAAGCCGGGGCGGACCGTTAGTTACAATAGTTATATAATTGCATCACTAGAAATACAAATTAAATACACTAAAATAGTAAAAATTATTATTACACTATTGAGTAGGTGTTCGCCCCGGCCTCGCCCAAGCAGTTATGTTTTGTACGTTTCCAAATAATTTATCACTAATTATCCTAATAGATATAGAGGTAAATTTAAAAAATAAAAATCATCATAATCGGTTCAGTCGTTCTTGAGTTATAGTATCTCGTCTCTGTCATCCCTGTGGAGGAGGAACCCCTACTAATTCTATAATGGGACCAAATGACAATATCCTATCAAACACATCTACAATCACATTAATAGGGTACCAAGATGATACTATTTGGAATCTGTAGTGTTACATTTTCCTCCAGATTCTATTAGGGGGGGCCAAAAGACAACAATATGGACGAAATAATCACGTAAATAGGGTACCAGGATTATACTATTCAGAATCTGTAGTGGTACCTTCCCCTGCAGATTCTATAATCGTACCAAATGACAAGCATCTCTTCTCAAACACAAGAAGAATAAAACCCACTATCTAGAAAAGATTTTGACCGCCTCCTTGGTACAGTGGTTAACGCGTGAGCGTAGAACCGAGGGGTCCTGGGTTCAATTCCCGGTGGGGACGCACAAAAAAAAATGTCTCGGTCTGGCAGGACACAGAAGGCTGATCACCTACTTGTCCCTAAAGAAAATCGATCAGTGAAACGGATGTACATCATCTGCCCCATACCCCACTAGGGGACACGAGACTTCACTGTATCTAGAAAAGATTTCAAATTGAGAACCTTCGTTTTCGGGAACGTCGGTTAACAAATTTTAAACAATACAAATGCAAGTTAAGCGCTCTAAATGCATAATTCAACCCAGGACGAGCACTAATTGAATTAGTATGAAATATGATTTATTAATTGTTAGCGCCAGATGTTATTTCGTTTTAAATGCTGTATTTTTAAGCTATGTTAAATAGAATTTGCTTTAATGTGTGTTTAATTTTTAGTTTTATAGTGTTGAAATGCTTCATAAATGAGAATTTTTGATAGACTTCAATGGTTTGGCAAAAGATGCGGGTTCGAATCCCGCCTCGTGATCGATTTTTTTCTAATCTTTCAAAATTTATCATTTATGAAGCACTAGCTGCGCTCCGCTGTTTCACCCGCATAAGTCCGTATCCCATATGAATATCGGGATAAAAATCTAATATCTAATACTAATATCGTAAATGCGAAAGTTTGTAAGGATGTGTGTGTTTGTTGCCCTTTCACACAAAAACTACAGAACCGATTGCAATGAAATTTGGTACGTAGATAGCTGGACAACTGGAATAATAGTATTCTAATATATTTTTCATTTAACTACTCTAATTTAGTTTGATATAATTTAAGATCTTTATTTAATAGTAGATGTAGAATGAAAAAACGAATTTCATACAAATGCCTCAAGTGCTTTGTTTATGAAAATATAACATTGAAAACGAAGCCTTCACTACACTTTAATTATCTATCTATGGACACATCAAGCTAAATACAAACACATGCAAAAAAAAACATAACCTCCCTTCGCGCAGTAGGTTTAACCCCAAACATACAAGAGGCCTTTTAAAACAGTTCGGAGATGTTATTTCAAAAATACCAACGTGTTTCACGAATTATATAAGAAGATATATAAGTATATACAGTGCAATACAAAATAATGGCGCAGCCGGCGTCGCAGGTGCCGACACTACCAACCGCTCCAGGCGTACACTGGGTGGCAAGATAATGTATCCACTTGCAGGAACAGCTTCTTATTTACTGGAGTAACTGTGTTTGTGTGAGTTTAGACGTGCCTGTATCTTGTTAGTGGCAAATGAATCAAATGCTATGTTGTATTGATTTTACACGAGTATCTTACATATAGAAATTTAAAACTTTTTAACGGATTTTAAACGCCATTTATTTATTATATTTGTGTCTCCCCGTGACCACGCTCGCTGTAAAGCGTTTGAAACGTCGGATTAATAATATAATAAATAAATCGCATTTAAAATCCGTTAAAAGTTTTTAATTTCTAATGCTATATCTAGTTTCATATAGTATAATCATTATGTTTATAAGAAAAATATAAAAAGTAGATTTTATATATTGATTGATATGAATTTCCTTCCTCTAGCCTCACTACGCCCTTATATGATTTAATATATGTTTTTGTCAATAATAAAGTAATAATACTTAGTTTCTTAAATGCACTTCAGTGAGATAACAAGAATTTAGTCTCGAATTCACTTCAATTGAAAACGCCTGTAAAGCGTTTTCTGAGATTAATAAAAGTATCAAAAAACAAAACACAAAAACCTATGCCCTTACGATAAACTTTAATTTTATACTCACTTAAGCTGTTAAAATTTTCAGGTAACTTATGAATACATAGTTTAATTAAAAATCTCAATCTAATTATAGATAAGACAAAGCTTTCATTAAACATTTAAAAACAAAGCGTTATCCGTTATGTATAATAATCTATAAATAATTAATGACAATTGTGTGAGCAGCCATTGTTATTATTTACAGTTTTATAAAAGCAAAATTTATTATTTAAACACGAGTTGTATCTCTGTTTTCTAATTCGAACATAACAAACAAGTTGTTATAATAAAATTCACATTCTTATTGTTTTAATAAATTACAAATAACATTAAAAGATGTTTTACACTGTATTTTCTTGTGTTTGATTTTGCGCGAGTATTATACATTTAGAAATTAAAACTTTTTAACGGATTTTAATCGCGACGCAGTCTCCTCTGGACCACGCTCGCTGTAAAGTGTTCGAAACGTCATGTTAATAATATAATGAATACATCGCGTTCAAAATCCGTTAAATAGTTTTTAATTTCTAAATGTTTTATATTTCCAGCGTCCAGTTTAAATTGCACTGCACTGTACGTGCCACCTGTTTCACACAAAAAAGGCTTTCATTTCAATTCTTATAACCACATCTTGAGACTCAAGCACGTTTTGTATTCATCGCTCCTTTTCATAGCTAGCAAACAACAGGCTTGTATATAGCAAGCAATGTATATCTAAAAATGGTTTTTTGATATTTTTAACATATGACGATTTTAAAAAATTACATACCAATGTGTTCGAAGTGAGTTTTGAAAGAAGGTTTTTTAGTTTTTGACATTTAGAGTAATTTTTTGTTTGTTTGTTTTCGCGTATTTGTGTATCATCTTTACATATGGTATGGTTATGAGATGGATTATTAAACTGAGTTGGAATTAAGTATTATTAATTTGTTATTGATAATTTCTATTGTAACCATTTTGTTAGTGATTTTTGTCAGTTATTAGCTTTAGCGCGCGGATTCGGAGTTTTTACTCCCTTTCTCCTAATTGTGAAGATTTGCTGCTATCTTTTAAATATCTAAATTCCTATACTATTTCATTAATATTATAGTAGATATAAACCTTCCTCATGAATCATTCTATCTATAAAACACCATATAAAATCTGTTGCGTAATTTGAAACGTGTAAGCATACAAACACACAGACGTCGGAAAGCGACTTTGTTTTATACAATGTAGTGATGTAATGATTTAATTGAGTTCATTAAAGACATTTTTCTATCTAAATTTAGTGCTTTTTTCCTTTTTTGATGCCTATTATTTAAATCAAAAAATCAACCGATTTAGTTTCATTTGGGCTAAGTTGGGATAAAACTAAAATATAACCTACTAGCTGCGCCCCGCGGTTTCACCCGCGTAAGTCCGTATTCCGTACGAATATCGGCATAAAAGTTGCCTGTATGTTATTACAGTTGTCCAGCTATCTACGTGCCAAATTTTAATGCAATCGGTTTAGTAGCTTTTTGCATGAAAGCGTAACAAACACACACACACATCCTTACAAATTTTCGCACTTATAATGTTAGTAGGATTAGTAGGATATCACTCATGAATAATTATTTATAGTGCTACCATCGGCCTATAGTTTTCGTGTTAAAATATTACAAACATACATACATTCAAATACTTCCTCTTTATAATATTAGTTTACATAATTTTATTTCAGAAAGTCGGAACAAGCAGCTCTTTATATATAAGAAATCGAAGTTAGTGTGTCTGTCCATCCCTGGCCAGATAAGATGTTGAAATAGTGGGGCGCCGTGGGACTCTCACACAGGGTGCTCTAGAGTGTGACGGGGTTACGGTGTGATACAGGCTGTTCATTTTATTGTTGCTATTAATTTGAATTTTTTTGGCAGCCTATAGTTTAAAGGTATTTCCAGAGCAGGTCTTATTCAAACAGACTTGCGAAATCGCCTTTCTCCGCAAAATTTAAGATAACTTTGTTTTTCAACCAAAAATTATCTATGTTAATTTCAATTACTAAAATTTTCAATTGCCTAATTATTAACCTATGTCTCTACTTTTTATATTAATAAAATTAAAATCTGACTTGTGATTTATTTATTATAATACCTTTATTTTTGAATTCTCAGTAAGCGTATCGGTGTCGGTATCGGTATCGGTATATGTATCGATATCGGTATCGGTATCGGTACTGGTATCGGTGTCTTATTGGTATTCGTATTGGTGTCGGTATCGGTATCGGTATATGTATCGATATCGGTGTCGGTATCGGTACCGGTATCGGTGTCTTATTGGTATTGGTATTGGTGTCGGTATCGGTATCGGTATCGTATCGGCGAAAAGGCGTATCGATGCATCCCTAGATAAAATCTTACCAAAGCCTATCTCCGTCGATCCATATAAAGTGATTCTTTGTCTACACTTGCTACAATAAAAATGTTTACAAAAAACCTATGATAATCCAATCAAAACACTTCGCTGTGTACCAATCACTAAAGAAATACACATAAAATAAACTCGTACGATAGAATGGCAATACATAATATTTCACTTATCATGGTTTTTAAAAAACTTCTACCTGACCCGGGTTCACTAGTTGATCGAGACAAAATAATTATTTAACAAAAAAAACTGCTTTCAACTTGTCCAAAATAAAACATCACGGAAGCTACCAGCTTAGAGAATCAGATGAAATCAGAGTTTTTCAAATCTAAGCGTAATTTTTGAGTTTTTTTTTAATTTAAGACTAAGCTGTGCGTTGATAGATCAGACCCATATCCTTTTCCTATCCCTTCCTAGTCCTGTACTTTCTGTCCTTTATTCCTCTCAAAAATCCTTTCTTATTCCCTTCCCAATTTAAAGTCGGCAATCCATTTGTAGAGGCGTAAGGTCTGCAATGGACCTTATGCCTCTACAATTGTTTGTCTACTATGTCAGTCAGTCATTCAGTCAGTCACCTTTGATTCTTATATGGATGAAATTATATAAGAAAACTATAAGTATAATTATGTAATATTATCTGTACCAATTGTGCAGCACCCTGTATACCCGACCGCAGTAGCAGCGCCCATGAATATCATCGTTCATCCACCGTGGGAGGATTATAATTACCATTAATATTACATTCAATTATTTCGAGTGGCGACTCAATGGAGTCATTGTTCTGAACTTGAATTTGGTTTTACGCTAATTGCAGTTTCATCGAAATCGGTTTAGTGTTTCGTAACGTGGCTGGATAAGAATTTCTAGAAGATAACTCGTGAAATCGTTGTATAGTTAGCGATTGTTGATATAAAAAGTTTGGATTAAATCTGTCCGTTTGAAGTGGGTCAAAATCGAGTCTAAAGGAGTCGGTTACATACAAACATACAGGTGTAGCTTTTAACAAAACTATGCTTTTATTCCAAAATTTTAATTATATAATTATATAATACTGAATCATTATTTATTTACTGATTAATGATTTTTTATGTTTTCCATCAACTTCGAAAGAGGATATAAATTCGACTGTAGGATTTTTTTGTATTTGTTACCTCATAACTTTTTATTGGCTAAACCGATTTTTACGATTCATTTTTTATTTGAAAGATCGTGCCCGCCATGTGGTCCTATTTTAATTTGATCTAGTTCTGACAATTCGAAGGCAGTATAGTTTTTTGTTAAAAATAATTATTATTCTTACAAAATATATACTCAAACTAAAACTCAAACATTCATTCATTTAACTAGACTTCTTTAAGAAGTTTTTTTGTATGTCAACGCTACAAAGCTATAAAGGAAAGCTGGTTGTACAATCTACAGAGTCTATCCTATCCTACCCCTACTTATATACTACTTATATTATAAATGCGAAAGTTTGTAAGGATGTGTGTGTGTTTGTTACCCTTTCACGCAAAAAGTGCTGAACTAATTGCAATGAAATATTATAGTGTATTTATAGTATTACTATAAATACACCTGTGAATGTTTAGACTATGTATGTATATACACAGATACCTCATATAGATGTAATATGAAAATGTAGTAAAGCACAAAACGGAACCTTTTTAGAAGTCTGTTAAAAAGGGAGCCCTAGTCTAAATTCAATTTAGAAGGAAAATAATCGAAAACTGATTCAAATATAAGCTAATTTTTTACTTTCTATTTTTATTTAACAATCAACTAGATCTTGAAACAGAAAACGAAACTTGAATCCATAGTAGTCATAAAACGCGTTTTAAATCGGTTAAATTTCATAACCTCTAATCAATATGCACATTTGCTCACGTTTATGTGTAAGCAATCTTTATAACATGTCATGTGAGATAATTAATTACTAATATAAAATAACAGTTATACATTAACGGTATTCGTCCGGAAATATCTTTAAGATGTGCGACATTTCTGAACGAGTGAAGCGTGAGTCAGCTTTTATTTTAGTGGTAAAATCATAGACAGAATCCGTGTTTCCACAACTGCTGCAAGGTCCTTCATGTAGTTTTATAGACGTGATAGATTTGCTGTTTATCAAATGGTTAGCGAATATGGCCTAATAAAATAATAATTAAATTAAGAAAACTGGAAAAAAATCGGATTCAGTGTAGTTTTTTAATATATGTTTTATTTATATCAAAATTACCAAACAACATTTGTAGAGATAACGTCCGCTTATAGGACAAAGGATATAGAAAGGATTGGCGACAGGAATAAAGGAGACGGCGAGGAAATGGATACGGGCCACCTATATCCATTGTAAAGAAATTTTGCGAAATAAATAATATTATTGTTATATATTATTTCCTCCGTAGTGTTATAATGTAGATTGATAATTTAAACTGTTTTATTTTGATTTAATTATCCATTCAAAACGAAACGCAGTAAATTAAATCACAATTTGCTCACAACAAAAATAATCAGTAATTTAAATGATAAAAAGCAACTATTTGCATGCGAATTGAATAAATTATTTGAAACCGATCGCAGCGAGCGATTCCCACATAAAGCCTAGACTTAATGAAGCCTGCTAGCGAATAGTTTTTATTTAATGAATAATGATTGTTAATGATATGTTGGGTCATTAATGACACGGTACGTGAGTTATCTAGATTTCGAAATTAAGTACTTATATGTTAAAGGTGTGTGGATGTTGTATACTCCTCTCTATGGATTTCATCACCATCAGCCCATACACATTCCAACTGCTGGGACACCGGCCTCCTTTGAGGGTTCAGGCCATAATGCACTACGCTGGCCTAGTGCGGGTTGGCAGATGTCACGTGTCGTCGAACTTTTGATTCTTGGACACGCCGGTTTCCTCACGATGTTATCCACATGCGCAGATAGATTGAAAAACTAATTTATGTCTGGTACGCTCGCCTGGTCCCTAAATTATCGATTTTTAAAACCACTAGACCGATTTCAAAAATTCTTTCACCATTAGAAAGCTAACTTCACTGAGTGACACAGGTTATACATGTACCAGGAGCGAATCCACGGCCAACAGCTAATATCTAAATAAAGTTTACAGAAATTACAAAGTTGGGAGTGCGTATTTTATTTATTTAACCAGTGTCTTGGTTAAGACACCGTATGCCGTGAACCATGACGTTGAGTCATGGGCCCGAATGACCATATCGTGGGAGCTTTTTTATCGTCTTTTGTAAGAAGGGGATATTTAATGACGTTTACTTTAATGGCTCGAGTCATATTTTCGGTGCTAGCTCGTCTTTTGTTTTAGGCAGGTTGTAGTTTCTTAGTTTCTTTTAGGAGTTTTGAATGATGCATGTTATGTTGAATTGATGACTTCGTTTCGATTTATAGTTTGTGGATTACTTTAGCTTATCAATGTTTTTTATGTAGGATTGCTATTTTCCTGGGAGGGCTTCTACAGCGTAAACAGGCTTTATCTTGAGAGAAAAAGCTAGTGTTCTTAAGCTTATCAGAATTTATAATTTGTTTTTATTTCTAACTAATCGGGTTATCAACCAATTGGCGTGATCATTTTTATATTTGATAGGAAATTGATGTAATTTCTCCCATTTGAGACAAGTACCCTGTCCCTATGGTCGTTGATAATCTTTATTGTGGAAAATAATTATAAAGACATTACCAAAAATAAGGAACAGTTCGCGATCTTTTTAATATATATACAGTGTTTTTTGATCAGTGTGTTTTCTAGTTTGCAGTTATTATTTTAAAATCTGTTTCGTTTTCTATATGTTGGTTGGTTTGCAGTGGGTCATCACAGTGTTCCCCCCGCGTATCCGATGACACATACGTCGCTATTTCCGAATAGAATCGAATATTAATTGACTCATAGTAAAAATAGAGTTATATGTACTCATCACAAGAAACTGTTCCACACGAAAAAGCGAATCGACTCAGCATTTGGTAAAAACAATGACCTGTGACAACGCTTCACCGCTATTTTTCAGCCATAGACTGTACTCATACCTCGAATGTCACAAGAAAAAAAAAAATGGAACCATACATACATTACATTATGTTCCATACATTACACACATATGCACACAAAGGTAATGCTCTTTAAAAACGCTTTTATTACCTTCACTTGTATGTAACGCTATTAGATGACCTGACCACTTTAAAAGGTGGGATTTTATTAAAACTCAGTCCACTTTTAAAGGGTCGGTGATGATATAATAATTTAATAATTATATCTTATTTGTTTTTTAAAGAGATGTTTATTATTCAACATACTTATAAAGGTACTAGCTGCACCCGGCAAACGCTGTTCTGCCTTACTCTTATCATTTAGGGGTGTGAAAAATAGATGTTAGCCGATTCTCAGACCTACCCAATATGCTTACCAAATTTCAGAGGAATCGGTCAAGCCGTTTCGGAGGAGTATAGAGACTAACATTGTGACACGAGAATTTTATATATAAGACTAGAAGTCGGGGATTATCACAATATAAATAAGAGAAGCAGAAATCTACTTCATAAAATATTAATATTGTGCAACGCAAAATAATTACTTAAAAAATGATTCAATAATAAAACAGAAAAAAAATTAACGGCCAATTTGTTGAAGGTGTGTTTCATTACGATACATCCAGTGGAAAGCAAGTGAGAGTCGATTAAATAGTTTGGATATTATTAACGTGAAAGTTTGTATGGATGGATGGATGGACGCGAAAACAGCATCTGAATGTACCTAATGGGACCACACGAGCATCCGCTTTCAAATAAAAGAATCATCAAGATCAGTCCTCCCAGTCAAAAGTTATCAGGTAACAAACACAAAATATAATACAGTCCATTTGAGAAACTCCTCCTTTTATGAAGTCGATCAAAAATGCTTTACCTAAAAATATAACCGTATAAGGTCATACGTGATATCGATATCTTGTGTAACAAATTTTATAACCATAGAATGATTGATACCTGCAACGGCGCAAGTTTCCGGTGTGCGAGTGAGACGGAGATACGACACCTGCGCCTGCGCACGATTGAGCGTCTACAGTTTTGGAGTTAAAATATTTTAAGCGTATTAGTTAATGTTTCATCGAATTGTAAAGCGATAAAGTGCTTGAATACTGTAAAATTGTTTATGGCGTGCTATGGTTGCAAGGTTGAAAAATCCATAAAATTATGAAAAGTAATTGACTCTTAAGATATTTCGTAAAGAATTTAAAATATCTTTACTAATAAATGAAATTGGTAAGTCAGTTTGTAATAAAATAATTGCTTTTTACTATATATATGTGTACTTGGTACATGTACAAAACATTTCTTTTTTAGGAATATTTAATGGAGAAGGAGAAGAAGGAGGAGAAGGAAAGGAGGATGGGAGGATAGCTAATTAACGCGCAGCTAGTATTTCCTATTAGTTAAAACGCGAAAGCGCATGGATGAATGGTATGTACATATAAAAAGTATAAACTAACCAAATTTTTCTGTATATGAAATAAGAAAAAGATTACCTAAGTAGCAAAAAAATTAAAATTATATCGGTTCACGGCTATAACTTCTAATGACATAATTTATCTGTTTGCGCGCAAAGCTGTATGAACAGCATTATAACACTTTTTATGTGATAGTGGGCAAATGAGTTGTATCGTCTGATCATTAACATTCGCTGAGCGTTTTCCTTTGCGCCCGCTGCCCGCTGTTAAGGGGTAAAGGAAAGGATTGAGGATATAAAATAAGGAATGGACTAGGAAGGGAACCACCGGCCGAAATACCGGTAGCATGCTTCTATTTCTCGCCGATCTTCTGTGTGCTACCTTCTATATAATCATAACAATACGTAGCTAGCAAAGGGGGTTATGCGTAATGGACTTACAGATAAAATAAAGTAAATGTAGTAAAAAAAAACTAAAAAACACGCTTCAAGGGGGAAATTACTAAATTATCTCACTCGCTTTTATACAGAGTATACGTAAGAGAATTATTTAATCCTGCCGATTGAATCCTTGATGACCGCCTCCTTACTATAGTGGTTAACGCGTGAACATAGAAACGAGGGGTCCTGGGTTCGAATGCCGGTGGAGACGTACAAAAAAAATGTCTCGGCCTCGCAAGCCACAGAAGGCTGATCACCTACTTGTCCATAAAGAAAATCGATCAGTGAAACAGATGAATATCATCTGCCCCATACGGGATAAGGGACTTCACGTACGGGAATCCTTGATACGTGAACAAATTATGAATCAAATTTTTCCGTTTAAAGTGGGTAAAATCGTGTTTCAAGGAGTCAAACAAACGTACGTGAAGTTAAAAGCTAACAAAAAGCTTGTTTAAAATTTTAGGGTATATAAATCTGTATTATAAGAATCCCACTGTTGTCATAAACCCGAAAGCTAAGGAAGGATTTTTCTTCACACATCCAAGCTGGATGTAAAGTAAAAAGAGCTCATCGGATATTGATGGAATTACGCACAGATAAAGTCTATAGTCCAGAGTAGTTCATTTTTTAATGCGTAGCAGCAAACAAGCAGGCGGGTACCTGATGGAACCACCATCACACGATGTGACCCCCGCCGCCCATAAGCACTTACGATCAGTTCATATCGCGAATGTGTGGCTGGCCTTTGAGAAAATGATATGCCCTTTTCTTAAATATATCAACACACACATATACTTATTAACACGTACTACGAGCGAGGTCTTGTGATCAAGCTAGTTCATATAACCTCTTATTGCCCATACACTTGTTTGTAAGTAGGTTTTGTTTTTTTATTATTATATCCGTTGGCGCGTAAAACGAGGCGGTCATTATATGTCTGCTTCATGTGTAGTTTATTATTAATTTTCTCTTATTTTATCACACGCGATTCTATTTGAACGTATCTTAGTATAATTATGTTTCTCGTTTCGTATGAGATTCTCATTTATAAATGACGTCACGTAAATATCACGTCTTTTAAACAATCCTACTTATAATATAATAAATGAGAAAGTTTGTTAGGATGTGTGTGTGTTTGTTGCTCTTTCACACAAAAACTAATGAACCGATTGCAATGAAATTTGTTATGTAGACAGCTGGACAACTGGAATAACATATAGGCAATTTTTACCCCGATATTCCTACGGGCTAGGGACTTACGCGGGTGAAACCGCGGGGCGCAGCTCGTATATTATACTTTAAAGTGTTTTTATTTCATATATAAACACATTTTTGGTATGTTAATTATTTTCTTATTCACAAAGTTATTTTTCCTAACACTACGTCTCGTATCTATTACGCTATTTAGTTGTAAGTTCTAATTTTTTATAATTATTAATATAATCTCAAATAAAAATCTCTTAAAGGTCTCCCGTTGATTATTTCGACATTTAAAATATTCTACACACAGACATGTTGTTAGTGATTAATTTAAATATCTAGTACCCAGTGAATGGCGAATGTCCTATGTGGCTAATGTCTTAACTATTAGCTTATATATATAAAAACTGACATTTAACTGTATCCTTGGTTCCCAGAACATTTAAATACCATTGCGTTCTAAAATCACGTTGCATTCCTTTGGGTTAAGCAACGCAACGCGCGGTAATTTATTTGATGGGTAGCCGATTTGACAACGTCAATATTTCGATTATAATTTGATGTTGATGACCCGGCGTAAATGTAAAACGGATAAGGTATTCCAAAGACAACAAACCGAACTAAAAAACAAGCGTGGGAAAGAAAGCTCCTACTTATTTCTAAAGTTATCGTCTGAAGACGTTTGGCATAATATCATAAAGAAAGCAGAATAATAAAACATTTATAAAAGTTAAAACAAATCGAAAATAATTTGAAAATCGAACGTAATCTCAAAAATCTATTACTCATTGAAAGAAACGCCACCGAAATAAAAGGGATGAGACACAAAACACCTGTGCTTCAAACATTCTAAAAAAAAAACAAAAAAAAGTTACCAAAACAAGACCGACCTCTGTTGGAGCGACTCGTTCGAAATTCAAAAAGTTCGATTACAGACTCTATTGCCACACCATAAAGTTGGTAGCCCTGATTCCACAGATATTAAAAAAAACTAGTTATGTGGGAACAAAAAATTCGGGGCAAGAGACGGCTACCTCATTTTTTTAGCGTCATAATTTATCAGTAGTGAAACATAAACAATATGTCCTATTGATATTTAGCTTGTGTTCTTGGTTTCTCAATAGTTTTGCTGACGTATCATAAACAAATACCCATCTTGACATCGGCTGTATAGTTTATTGGACAAACATTTGTTGGGTCCTTTTTTATCATGCCCTTTGACTTTTGCAAACGAGCATGTAAACCGTCTGCCGCATAATCAGGGAAAACGTTTCGCCATTTGTTTAATAATTCAGTAGTTACTAATACATTGAGCTTCTAGGAAACATATTAATTTAAACATATTGATATTCCTAATAAGTTCATCCACCGACTTAAAAAAGGAGGTGGTTATCAATTCGAATGTATTTTGCGTTTGTTAAATCATAACTTTTTGCTCAGTGAACCGATTTTGATGATTCTTTGTATATTTGAAAATGGTGCCTTCCGTGTTGTCCCATTTAAAATTTGGTTTAGTTCTGACAATTTGAACGCAATTGAGTTTTATGTTAAAAATAATTATTTTAATAGTCAATTGGTTATTCAGGCATACAGATTTCAATCAAACAAACCATTAACATATTTGTCATTTGTATTTAGTTTAATCCAACTAACAGTTATCTAAGATACGTACGTGCCAAAAAAAATAATAGTTCCAAAATCCATGATCCACCGTCTCATATCTCTAAACCTGTTACACGGATCAAGTTATACTGGTGATAATTGACACCGAACCCAGTGCAATCAATACCTTGTTCTTATATTTTGGCTGAAATGATGAATGATCTAGTCATTGAGGATTTATTATGGAGATTCAAACAAAACGAGTAAGTGTAATAAAACTTACCTATCTATATATTAATATGAAGTTAAATGAAGTAACTATTAATGTTCGAATCAACTGAATATTATTTATCACATTTCACTCTAATATTATTGTCTAAGTCTGTTTGTTTTGTTTGTCCGTCAATCACGCTGAAACTACTAAACGGATTTTGATGAAATTTGGTAAACAGACAGGGTATTAGCTGACTTCGGTGAAAGGATACTTTTTATCCCGAATTAATGCTTCCTTGGGATAAAACAGGAATCTTGATATCTGGGCGGAGCGTCTGGTTAAAATATAAGGATATTATTAAATCCTGACGATGCTAATCAGAATAAATATATAAAATATTAAAATTATTGTGTTCTCTTTGATCCTTGATAAGTGTGCAGTCTTGTCGAAATCTGTCCGTTAAAAATAGGTCAAAATCGAGTCTAAAGTAGTCGGATATATCATACAAATAAATACCTAGGTTTAAAAAATCTAGATCATATGGTTTCATTTATTAATAATTTTTATTAAATCAGTTAGTAATAGCAGATATTTGAATATCACTAGCTGCTTGCCCCGTCTTCGCCCGTGGTACATATATAGCCGATTCTCTCCGGGATTAGGTACATACCCATTGGTGAAAGAAAATTTTTGAAATTGATCCAGTAGTAATTTGAAATAATATGTGATTCAAACACAGTCTTTAACTTTATTACTAAGTGTAGAAAGAATAAAAACGTACCTTTCAAACTAAAATTCAAATTTAACCTGAAATCCAATATATAAAGAAACCCAATAAATAATCATTATCATATAAATAGTTACAATTATGTTCTCAAATAGATGTAAATTTAATTTATTTTATAAACTTGAATAAATTATAATTCTTTTTTTAAATTATACATTATATTATTATTACATTATAATTTCCAGTATCGATGGCACTTACATTATCACAAAAAATGTTAAAAATAGGAACATTTTGGCAAGAAAGATAGGTCTGATTATTTAATAGTCTGGAAAAGCATAAGCTCTCGTTCGAGGGAAAATGGCAGTTTAGAATCTAAAAATTAACGACGCAGAATGTCGAGGGTGACGTAATTATTTATTAACCAATAGCTTTTCATTACATCAATTAACCGTTTAACAATTATTGCCGATACTTCACAGATAGAAGCAGCTTTGTCCTTTGTGAGAACTTAGAATAAACAAACGCTTAGTAGATAATTGTAATTGATTAAAGCAAGAATCGATCACGCGAATAATGCTTATTAAATGTCAAAGTTCGTACATGTTGACAGAGCACATGTTCGGAAGAAAAAAAAAAAACAACGCCTGACAGTTTCGCCCGAATTCCGGAAACCATTTTCAATTTTCGAACACGCGCTAACTCTAAAGCGCATCCGAATTGAAAAGTCATCCTGTTATAAAACAAATCAGCGTATCAAATGTATTTTAAAACGATTTGCATAAACGAATACGCAGAGATGTACGCAACGAAGCTACGCAGGTCTCAGGCTCCCCGGGCAATGATCACCCCTCTACCCCACCCCTAATTTGTTCACTCCGCGTCGAGCTCGCGTCGCGTGCAGACGTGTCGGTGTCGCGTCAGTGCCACCTGTGGCTAGTGTTCGTTGTGTGTACAAAATTTTATGAATGGATAACTGGTTCCCATGGATGTGTTTTAATTCAGTGATAGTGTGTTGACCTTTTATTAATCTGTGTTCAAACGGTGAGCGGAGGCTGGATTTGTGACATTTACAAAGTAAGGAAATATGGTACGAATAAAGTGGATAAATATCGATGTTCTAAGAATTTATATCGGCTTATGAATAATAAAATAAGGGTGGCATCTTCTAAGATAAACTTCAGTGTCGATTTTGTAGGAAATTGTAAGAAAACCCTTGGTAGAATTCGGAATCTTAATGGAAAGCGTATCCCTTTGATGTGTTGTGTTTTGAGACAGAATATACGAAATAAGTCGTTAATAAGGTGTTCAATAACCTCAGAGAATAATAATTTGAAGGTATATAAGTATACTTTATATGATTAAGGACAAAGAATTTTCATCCACCCTCCATATTTACTAACCAATTATTTCTAACAGTGGATTTAAGTAAAAAAAAAGAAAAAACATGTAATTGAAACCTATTTATAAACCCTTAATGTGTTGCGAAAAAAATATATTTACAATTTAAAATAGTAGGTAGCTAATGAAGCATAATTTTTAAAATTCGAAAATGGAGTGTTAATTTCTCAACGTTTACAAGTAAAACAAATAGTTTTTTTTCACGCATAAATAAATAAGTTCAGAATGAAATCATACTTTTAACTTCTAAAATAATAAAAAAAAAATCAGAAAAAAAATATAATGAATCCTATACATAAATATAGAAAAGTAGTAGGTAAAAAGTTTTTAATAGATTTATGTATCACCATAATCTTACAAGAAAAATGGTGATAGACTAACTTCAGCATGCGGTCTTCTTCGTATAAACCGATAAAGATAATGCTATTTCAGGCATTTTTTTTTTGTTTTTAATTAAACTTATAGACTATTTTTATGAGAGTGACTAGTCCTAGAATTTTCGTTTTTATAATTTTAATCGATATATTACTTGACAATAATGTTTATTTATTTGTATGACCATAATATTATCTACCTATGTACATAGGTACAGAATTAGCTATCTAATCTAAACTATTATAAAAGGGAAACATTTGTATTTTCGTATGTATATTTCGTAATGTTTCAAAACTATTGAACCGATTTCAAAAATTCGTTCAGTGTTAGAAATCTTCAAATTAGTGGCAACTGGCATAGGCTACGTATGTACCACGGGTGACACCGGGGCGAACAGCTAGTGACAAATAAAGCCGTAATGTTTCAAACGAAATAGAAATAAAGAAAAGAAAAAAGAAAAGATTAAATTAAATACTAGTACATGTTAGCATTTCATTCAAATGATAATTTAATAAATAAAAATATTACAATTTTGGAATGTTAACTATTGTATGAAGAAATTATTAATATCTTATAGTTATTTGCTTACAAATTTTATACAATAAAACAATGAATAGCCTTCAATTTACCAGACTTCTGAAAGCACTAAAGCGTCCAAGTTAAATAGGTGCCTAATTTTCGATGTAATAAAGTCTCGACAATTGTAAATACTAGAATATTCTAGGCATTCCTTGGGATAAAGCCTAAGTTACCTAGGTACTTCTTAATAGTAGGGTCTTTGCTAGGTTTTATTGAGAAAAGTCAGGTTATAAATCTTGTTAACTTAGGATACTGTTATGACTGGGAGTTCATTAAAAAACCTTTAATCATGTTTATATGTTTGTCCATATGAGATTTATTAAACTCACTATAACATTAGTTGGCTAAGAACTAAAACTTTACATTTTCAAAGTAGGTAAACAGTCTATGTTGACCATACTCCCAGCGGTTATTAAAATATTTGATTTATTAAAATTTCATAATATCAAAGAAATTCCATAAATTCTAAAAATGTAATTTTAATGTTTACCTAAGCTTAATTAATTTCGCGATCAAAGGGCAAGGGGTTGATGAATTATATTATTCAAAAGCTTTGAAACAGTGTTTATGATACAGTGTTTAGTGCTAATGTAGGTTAGGTTTCAGTTTTTGTTAACGTAAGTACTATAGATGCTGTGCGAATCAGAAAATCGATAATGATACCGATTCATCTGTCCCTTACAAGGGGACACGGGACCTCATTGGCTCTTCATTGTTTCCCGTTTTATTTCGTATTTAGACACAGTGACATGGAAAGCTAGATTTCTGCACGCGGCTTCGCCCGCGTACTCAACGGAACCCAGGGGAATAAGATGTTTCAGCGCGGTAAAAGCTAGGTTAATACTTATTTATCATTGATAAATACAATATTTATTATAGATTAGAGATATGCATCATACACATATATGCATAGTTTCTATTACGAATTTATTTTATTTTAATATAAAAACATTTAGTCTCGTGAGGAATAGAAAGCATACAAAAAACGAAGAAATCACAAGCATGAGAAAAATTTAAAGCTCTCTAGCCTTTTAAGTCCAGACACAAAAATAATTTCATAAAACCGCTCCGTTATGGCGTGAAAGAAGGACAAACAAACACACTGGGCTTTTTGATAGTAGTTAGGATTATGTTACTAATACTAAAATTATAATATAGTTTAATGGTGGTTTAAATCCGATTACGTAAAAAACAATAAGTTTTTTCTCATAATGATGTCATTTGAGGATGTCTACAGACAGCTGAACAGAATTTGATGTAATTTGGAATTAATATAGATACCGGAATAATGAATATTTCGTGTACAGCGTGAGAGCACCGGAAGATGTTATTAAAACTGATAGATTTCCGGTTCTAATAAAAATGTTATAATGGTGATTTAAAATGGCAGCAAATATAATGGCCAACAAAAACTATTATTGGTCTCAAACGTTTTATGACTGCGAAATACCGCGACTTCGTTTATTTATCTCAACGTATTTGATACATAATATTTTACTTAGGTGATTCTTCTAAAATTGCTTTATTCAAAATCTGCATTTCTATATGATTTGATAGTATCGTGTTACGTTTATAATCCAATACCTTCCTTAATATGAAATACTAGCTACGCCCCGCGGTTTCACCTACGTAAGATAAAAAGTTACCTATATGTTATTCCACTTGTCCAGCTATCTCCGTAACAAATTTCATTGCAATCGGTTCAGTAGTTTTTGCGTGAAAGAGTAACAAACACACACACACATCCTTACAAACTTTCGCATTTATAATATTAGTAGTATTAGTAGGATAGTAGGACTGGTAGGATATTAGTAGCATAGTAGAATTTTTACCGACTTTTCAAAAACTAAGTAGGTTCACCAGGTTTTTTGGTTTCGTTTTTCGATAATTTACTGAGATCATTATTTTTGTGTTTGATAGTAAATTGACATTTATAGAATCTGGAGTGAAACCTCCAGGATCGTGACCCTTTTTCGTAGAAAATTATCTAAAACTATCACCGTTTCGGACTGTTTCTCCCGGGATAAACTCCTAGTTCTACTATTGAAAGAGAAAACTATTGCCGTTTCGGACTGTTTCTCCCGGGAAAAACTCCCAATTCTACTATTGAAATAGAATGGGTAATGTTATAGTTACCAGACATTTGACAAACATATGCAATACTTATCTGTGCGACTACAGGGCGTGCACACATGGCTCTGTTATCAATTGTATTCCATTTCAAATGGGTTCGATACTATATTCGAATTTGATTACACAATAGCTTTTGTAACATGTGTTAACCGATTTCCAAAAAGGATTGTTCAATTATTTGTTGCAAATTTTTTAGACGTGGCTTTTTGTTTGTGCTTTGATGTGGTGTGGATAAAATATATTAATAAGTATAATAATATATGTGCAGCCATCTTGACTTATTGGAGAAAGGTTCTGGAATATTCCAATTGATATATCATAGTATCATCATTCGATTTTGCTTGTGTCTTAACATTTTGGTCAAATGGACTATCCAATGTTCGTATCTTAGACTCTTTATTATCGATCTAGTAGTTTAGGCTTATAAGACAACAAACATACAAACTTAATTTCGCATTTGTATAATTAAGTAGTTTGTATGTGTGTGAATAGAAATGCCAGAACACTATACGCATTAAAACGAGTTTTGGTGATAATTAAGTTCACATTTTTTGCCTATTCTAATGCTGCAAGGTGTTTTTTTTAGAATAATTAAAAACTCTAACGTCTGTTTTAAGGCGCTGTCATACATTGTGCGATACAATGACAGCTTTAAATTAAAATATTAGAATTAAAAAAATAGTGATAAAAAAATAAAAAAGCCTCAATGTAGGCAGGCCGTTATAGGAGTTTTTTATTTATTAATTTAGTAGAGTATTTAAGTATATTTGTTAGAGGAATAGGAGAAAGAAAGAGGAATTCTGAATAAAAAATATATTTCGTTTCCATCTTAAACTTAAGAATTATTTATTTAATAGCCGTTTCATTTATATATTTGATACATTCATTGCCATTTACTTGACACATTGTAAGATTTCCTATTTACAACTTGTATTTACGAACAAGTAGTGTATTTACTTAAGTTAAGAAACTTCAAAGCATTCAAGTTTCGCACTTGAACTCTGTTAAGTTACAATTACCTATGTATCGACATTTAATGCTGTATAGGCACCTCTCCTGAAAGAGATTTTTGTTCATTAATTATTTGTGAATTCTTGGATAAATTGAATAAAACATATTTACAGGGATATGTGGTTGAAAATGACTGATCCTACCATCTTAAAATTTCCATTTAACACGTTTTGATTTCAACCGATTTCAATATAGTGGAGTTTCTCTATTCAATAATTTATTTGGTCGGTCCATGTCATTTATTTTTTGGGATTTCCAGTAAAATTTAATCCAGTTCTGACAATTTGAAGTGGTTTTAATTTATTTTATAATAATTATTCGTGAGACAACAGTTTTATCAAATAACAGGCGTTTTTTTTTTAGTGAGGCACATTTTGTGAATGGTGGATGGACGTTATAAAATGGCGTTTAAGAAAGGCCACACGTTTATTAAATTTAGGGACACATTTTTCCACATTCCTGCTAGCTTAACTGTCACCTTAACTGATACGACTAAATGTAAACAATGGCCAGGAGCATCGCAAGGAATAATCGTATACAATACTGGCCCAATTCGCACATTTAGTATCATATCCATAACTAAACACGCAATGATAAGTAAAGAATCAACATTCCCGCGCAAAGTATAAATCGCATTCAGATCGCAAGCAGCCTCTAAAACCAGCCGGGCAGCGGATGTGCCTCCATCCTGTGAGGCTTCAAACCGGTCGCAAGTATCACTGTTCCCACGTTGTTGCTAATATATTAAAAACACCGGATAAACTTGTTTTGTTTTGATTGGATTTTAGTTGAAAGTGTATGCGACATTTTGTTTATTAGATAAGTAGATTCGTAAGCGAAATTCGTGTGAATATTGGAAAGTTATCTAATTTGCTAGTTCTTAATTCTATTTAAAAAAAAAAAAAAACTTTTAAAAGAAACGTGTAGTAGTAGAATAGGACGGGATACCCAAGTAGGTAGTAAGGTAAGGAAAAATAAAGTTTTACTGCAATATAACTTTCGCTTGTATTTTTGTACGATTCACACCCCTTCCTGATTCGTATTCATTCATACACTTCCTGAGTTTCCGCAAATCTGTTATGGTGTATTTTATTACTTTATCGCGAGTTAACTACGATAATAATTTTATATTTGCTTAATAAAATGAATATTTTCAAGCAAATATTAAATTCATATTTGCAAAATAGAATAAGTATAATACTTGGCCATGTTCTAGCAATAATCGTAATTTATAAACTAATTGTTCATTAACAAGTATTAGGTATAGTATTGGGCACAAACATGAACCTTGGGGTATGCAAAACGTATTCTAGTATATTAAACGTGAATATCATTATAACAGTTGCCAATTAAAACGATAGTTAATTGTCAAATGACATAGCAACAATGTCTTGTTAGCCACATGCAAATATAATAAAAAAAGCGGCTAAAAATATGAATCGCGGTGGCGTCTCCCGCGTGGAGGCAACGGTCGGGCCACATGTTGCGTTTATATTAGGCCTTGACGTCTTACGGTTTTTGAGTTGTACTAATAAAATGTAGGAAGCGGTTACATAATTGGATTTTAATAAGTATTATTGAAGCCATGGTGAGAGCTTGAAATTGGTTAAGTAATGATAAATGGTTAAAAAAAATATAGTACTTAGTGATAAAAAGATAAATGCACTTCTTTAGAGCTATAGTTATTTCGTTCGCATTCATTTTTCACTCAGGGGTATTAAAAATAGTTCAAAACATGTACCGAATATAACCAAACCATTATCCATATGAATGGCAACTAATAATATATAAATTATTAATTAATCTTATAAAATTTTTTTGTTGAATTTCATTTAATTGTTTTGTTTAAACTAAACAGTTTTAGTTAAACCTAATTTTTTTTCTTGATTACTTCTATAAATGCTGCATTTGTTTGTTTGCCTACATAAAAATAAACAAATAAAATTTAATTATTATGGGAACGACCTGTTTTATATCTGGAAATATGATTTGTATGTCTGGATATAGTTAGCTAAGAAAATGCATTGGCTACTTTTTATTGAGGTGAAACACCTCCAATGGGAAATTCTTTGACAATGCGAGCGAAGCCGCGATAGGAAAGTTAGTATTTGTGTAAAAAGATCGCATCGGCAAAGTTATCTATATGTAGGAAACTGTAATAGCCACCCTATACATACTTACGCCATACTTTTAACCCACACCTGCTCATTATTAATTCAATTTATATCAAGGAAGGCTTTTTACATATTTCCGAGGGCATATTAATTTGAAAATCTTATCACCTTTGATGCTTTATCTTAACCGAGTTCTTAATAAACTAAAGCCAAGATCAAACGCAAATTCGAAACTATTTGAGGCGTTGTCGTTAAGGCATGCGTTAACAGAAGTTTAGTATAACTTTCGGATGGGTTGCTGGAGTATTATTCTTGGTTATGGCCTTTGATTTTGCGGGTATTTCCTTTGTTACATTTGATCGAGGTCTCTATAATGGTTTGATTCGCAAAGCTATTACGTAATGGATCAACTGGAATGTTTCTGGACATTTTTTGGTTGTAATAAATGAAAATTTAACTCAAAAAGTGTTAAATTACACAGGATATAAGCGAGTGATGTAATCAGACCTAAACATAATAAAATAGCATTTAAATAATTGTTCATATTGTATATATAATACAAAATATTTTAGGGCTTTACTATAAGCTTTAGTGTAGTCCGTTTAGTGAATATACTATTGTTAAAGAACGGATCTCCCCGTATCGCTGAAATCAAACCTTTTACCGACAATTTAGCAAGCCTTCCGTTTACCCCCAGGCCGGTATTTGCTGCTTATTCGAGATAGAATCTTTGATGGGTTTGATATCGCAAGAATAAATCGAGAAATATATATAAGGTCTTGAGGTAATCCAACTAAATTAAATTGCATTATGCTATCGATTCCTTTCTTATATTGTCAATATCTTTGTGTCAAATAACTAGCATACTTAATAGAAAAACGTGATTTTATAAAACTGTGTTTTAATAAAGAACAAAACAATACTACGTCTGTTTGTGTTTTTGTTGAATTCTTCAGATATTTCTTCGTATCGTTGAAAATTTTAAAATCTACGCGTGAATTTATCCTTGACAAAGAAGCAAGTACTAACTCAGTACCTAAGCTAGTACATACGTCACACAACAGAAGATGTTGTCCACATGTACGCGTTCACACGACCATGTGCCGTCACATTTTATTGTTTCATGTTGTTGTTTTGGCGCCTTTTTGAGCTTTAATAGCGCGAAAAAATATGCGTTGATGGATTTTGTTTTCCTTAGTTCTGGGGAGGTGCCTTAAAGCAGTATTAATTTCAGTAAGAGTAGAACTATATAAATATAGGTACTTCGGCTAGCTTTTGTCATCTTTCCCGGAACTTTCCGGCACTGGAATTGGTACTGCTTTAAGACGTCTCGGTAACAAACCTGAACATGTATCCTTGATAGCTAATTAAAGACAATGATAGTGTAAAATGTGTGTGATTATCGGTTTTAAAGGTGTTATTACCTACTTTAAAAGTAAAAGCAATTATATATTTTACTATTTTTATTGTATGAAAATTTCTTAGATATTCTGACTGAATTCGTCATCATCATCATCATCATCAGTCAATACATATGCCCACTGCAGGCGCATGGGCCTCCTATGTGGAGTCAGACCATAATCCGTCCAGCCGGCCACGTGCTGGTTGGCGACTTCGTATTTTATTATTATTAACATATAAAACTATCCTACTTCCTACTAATATTATAAATGCGAAAGTTTGTAAGGATGTGTGTGTGTTTGTTGCTACATATAGGCAACTTTTTATCCCGATATTCCTACGGGATACGGACTCACGCGGGTGAAACCGCGGGGCGCAGCTAGTATACCATAAATGCAAACCACCAATTTGTATCCAATAAGAATAAAACTTGAATCATATTATAAAAGACTTAAAAGAAAAACTCACATACAAGGACATATAAAACTAATGAATAGGGGGGACGGATATCGCAAAAACTCACAAAGAGAGAGTCAGAACATACAAATGATTGTAAATAAACGTTTTTGGGTTAAACTTTGAATGCTGTGGCTTTGCGGTTTGTACATTTTAGTTCACTTGTCATGTCATAGATATTAACGTTTACTGTCCGTTAACGGTTTAAATACTGGATTAATTCTGAATTTGAGCGTCTATAGACCTTTATGTTATTTATAAATTGAATTTTATTCATCCTAGTTTATGAATAAATTCCGTATGGAGATATATTTGAATTGCTAATTTATATATTTTTTATTTATTTTGTGATATATCTATGGGTATAATTTTAAATCAAGAAGAGACTGTGGTTGTTCGACTTAGCAATTAAATGATACTGTTTGTATTATTAACATAACAATCCTACTAATATTACAAATGCGAAAGTTTGTAAGGATGTGTGTGCGTTTGTTGCTGTTTCACACAAATACTACTGAATTGCAATGAAATTTGTTACGTAGATAGCTGGACAACTGGATTAACATATAGGCAACTTTTTATCGATATTCCTACGGGATACTGCTTACAGGTGAAACTGCTCGGCGCAGCTATATCATAATTGTATTAGATGTTTAAAAGTATATAAATAATATACGCCCCGAATCAGATCAATAAAAATTCCTATATAACTAAATCATGGTCTGTTAGAACTCGGAAGCTCATTTACCTCGTAAAATAATTTAACATCAAATAAATCTGCTTCATATCCATGGAATTAATTCAGTCTACAGTCTCAGAAGCATTGTAAAAGTCATAGAACTAATAGGCATTATAAACAAAGCTATTGACATTACAAACGGAGGTCCAACAGACGGACGAGTAGACAAAATAATTGCCTCTCACCAACTTGTATACACCTACGATCGTTTTATACAAACTAGGCTTTAGGGCACGAGCGGATGCGATTTTATATATTTCAAATCAGTTTTTGAACGTAAGTTGTATCAATGATGAATGAAATGATTCTAAAGAAAATTGTGTCATAAATTTCTAACGTATTTTATTCTTTAATTTATGTTTTTAAATTAAAATTAGTTGAGTAAGATTGCGATAAGTTGATTTATCTTAATTGAACACTTTAAACTTTCTAATTATTTCCGCTATTACGTACGAGATTTGTAAATTTGTTTCAAGCAGATTTTGTGTCCTTTTTTTAATTTCTTTTCTTGGAAATATGAATATGATATATTTTATTGATTCTAGTCAAATCCTACTATCCCACTAATCATACTTATATTGTAAATGCGAAAGTTTGTAAGGATGTGTGTGTTTATTGCTCTTTCATGCAAAAACTACTTAACCGATTGCAATGAAATTTGGTGTGTAGATAGCCGGACAACTGGAATAACATATAGGCAACTTTCATTCCGATATTCCTACGGGATACGCACTTACGCGGGTGAAACCGCGGGGCGCGGCTAGTTTGTTTATAATACTTTGAAATGGTGTTTTTCTTAAATATTTTCAAAAATTTTGTATTACATTATTTTCTTTATATATATTGGTTTATTATAGCCCACTGACTTAATTAAATTTCTATTAAAATTTGTGATCATAGCAAATTCGTATTTTTATTTGGAACAATTTGTTTCTTTAAATTTTTAATATATTCATCTTAAATTATTATACACATGCTTAAACATTTTCATATCATCCACACTACATGAACTGAATGGCTGCGCAGTAAGACTCGATCATATAAATTATACCAACCAAAAACAGCTAGGCGATGTCGCGTGGGCAAGCTTGTGCAACGATTTCAAATTTCTAAAGAAACACTTAATGAGTATCATGTGGGCTTAACTTAATACTTGATGACGTCACCTTCCAGAACTTTCTTAATACCATTAACTGCTTTTACGGTTAGTTATGTAGGCTTTATATAGCACTATACATCAATTCTGAAGTCACAAATGAATATTTTAATTACAATTTGTAAGTTATTCTATACTAATACTAGCTGCGCCCCGCGGTTTCACCCGCGTAAGTCCGTATCCCGTAGGAATATCGGGATAAAAAGTTGCCTATATGTTATTCCAGTTGTCCAGCTGTATACGTACCAAATTTCATTGCATTCGGTTCAGTAGTTTCTGCGTGAAAGAGCAACAAACACACAGACACATTCTTCGGGTGTAACCGCGGTGCGCAGCTAGTTCTTTATAATTTAATTATCCATAGATACCTACTTCGCTATCATAATTTCGGGATTCTTTCTTCACTTCAATGAATATTTTAGCCATCAATTGATCCCCAACCATATTAAAATCATTTCTTGATTCTCCATTTAAATTATCGATGGATTGATCAGGCCCCTGGTCTTCGAGTGAAAACTATAAAAGGTCCATTGCCATAGAAAATTAACAGCACCGAGCATTTAACGATGTAACTTTAACGTTTTTGGAAGATGCATAAAGTGTCATTTTTCATTCGTCGATCGTAAAGTCGCTAAATATTTTTTTTTATGGCTCACTATAAAATCTATAAAATGTAACTTTTACTTTATCACGGGCGTAGTTACACGCGGGTGTTGGCTTCGTGGCTGGAGTCGGTAATATTTGAATATCAAGTTATTTCCAGGGTTTGAGTTTGTAGGTATTTAGACAAAAGACTATATGCATTAGTACGGGTGCTTGTCTGTCTGTGGTGGTGTTCTTGGGTTGTCTGTAACATCATTCCGGTCCTGCGCTTGCTTTTTCCACATGATAATGGGTATGGTAAGCCACATCGTTTTGGCGTATTGCTGTGGGGATCCTGGTGCGTTCCTTAGGAGATCCCAGGATCCCTGCTTTTGTTCTTTGAGTTTGGCCGCCGAGGAGGTTTTAGTGGGTAGAAATCCCACATGCTCTACTTTTCCCCCAAAGCTAGAGCATCTTTGTAAGATTTCCTCCTCGTTAAAAAAAAAAAAAACGGGTGCTTAAAATATGGGATTTGGATAAATAAATAGATAAAAAAAATTATAAATCTTTCATTATTTGATTTATTTATGAATGATTAACCGACTTCAAAAAAGTAGGAGGTTCTAAAGTCGACTGTTTTTTGTGTTTGATATCTCGGAACTTTCGGCTAGGTGAAGTTTGAATTTTGGGTCAGTTTGTAATCTGGTGTCTTCCGTATCCCATTTCAATTTGGTCTTCAATTTGGTTTCGTGTTGTTAAAAAAATGGTTTATTTTTATTATTTCCATTTTATCTCAATTTGTTTTAATTTATATATTTTTTTTCTTTACAGATAGCTGATATGGTGGCATCGCGTATAACGTCGGGACAAAGCGTAAATGTATTACGGTAATACACGGTTACGGTGACACGGTAATACACGAAGTGACACGGTAATCAACAACGTGACACGGTAATCAGTGACATGGTGACAATGTGGCGGTGATTTTTGTATCGGCCAGTGGAATATGTGCAGTGCGTTGTACGAACATCAAAATGTGTGACAAATTTTGGATTTCTACCCTCATTTTTTGTGGTAAGTTATAGTATGCTGTTTAATATTTATAGGGAAATTTGTTTAATATCAAGGATAATTCCATAATAAATAATCATTAAAACTGTCATAATCTATCTATAAAATAAAATTCATCCAAAATAATTCAGCCGTGAGGAGCCGTTGGACTAGCGGTCTGCGCTGGCTTCGCCCGTGGTACATAATAGTCTTCCTCAATAAATGGGCTATCTAACACTGACATAATTTTTCAAATCGGACCATCAGTTCCTGAGATTAGTGCGTCCAAACAAACTATTCAGCTTTATAATATAAGTATAGATTTAATGCTGTATATAGTATTACCCATACTTCAAGACGTAGGATATCTGAGACAGATACACATTTTAAATTTGAAATTGATTTTAAAGTAATACAATTTGGCTTTTTATATTATTTATCGAGTGGTTTCGGATATTTCTGTTAGTATGGTCACGTAGATTAAATATAACATATAAATATAATTAAATGAATAAACAGAAACGCAAACAAATAAACTTCTAGTTAACGCATATAGAACGTGATAATTTCCTATATGAATATCTCTTCAGTCCGATCCAATAGACGCTGATTAAAAATTTAATTAAAGTCTTATATATTCTTCAATAAGGTTTAATTTTGAGTATACAGTTATTAATAATGAATCCTGAAACCTTTCACCATTGAAAGGCAAATTTTGCAAGTTTTAAACGTGTTTGGAAATTATTGGTCCTCAACGGCTGGATTATTTTGGATGAATTTTACTTTAAAGATAGATTATGATAGTTTTTAATGATTATTTAGTATAGAATTATCCTTAATATTCAACAAATTACTGTATTTATACTTGAGAAAGTTGTTCAGGTATTTTTAACCATCTGCTTGCATTAATGTGCCCCTAAATTACAAATAACAATTAAATATTTAGAATTATTGAAAACAATTAATTCAAACGAGAAATATTTACAAATCTCTCGAAACAATGAGCCGTATACAAAGCAATTCAGCCGTTTCGACTCTTGAACAAATAGAAGGGATGTGAAGTATTCCGAACTATTTAATATTAATTAAATGCCACTTAAGATAAGGGTCTTTTAAGGGAAGGGGTTGACTTTAAAATCGCAGTATTTTTAATGAGTTCTTATAACAGATTCTTTAAACTTAATTGTACCTTCACTAGGTGCTTTGATGCAGTTTGTTTTTTTTTCTTTTTTTATATCATAGTCGGCAATGGAGCTGGTGGGTCGCCTGATGGTAAGCGCTACCACCGCCCATGAACATTTGGAGAGGTGTAAGGTGTAAAAATATGTGAATTTCTACAACCATAATGAGAAGTCAAACATCATAGTAATTCGATCTGGTATGCTTTCATAGCTTTTTACTGGGTGAACAGATTTTTATGATTCTTTTTAACACGCTTTTTAACACGCTTTTATTATTAGCTTCACTTGTATGTTTGTATGTATGTATGTATGTAACTCAC
>NC_052123.1:4868919-4914634 GCF_012273895.1 Zerene cesonia | reverse complement strand
ACAATAATGAACGAAAAATACTAATATTGTTGTGAATAATTTTTAATATAAACTGAAAATAATAATGAATGAAAAATTGAGCAATGGGATGATGGCTCAATACACGAAAAATATGGCACAAAGCGCCCCACGCTTTTTTCACAACAATACTAGTATTTTTCATTCATTATTATTTTCAGTTTATATTAAAAATTATTCACAACAATATTAGTATTTTTCGTTCATTATTGTTTTCAGCTTATATTAAAAATTATTTTATAGTTTTTAGTTTGATGTGCTTGAAAAGCGTGTTTTTTAGTTTTTTTAAACTATTTTTATTTTATTTGAACGCTGGTGCTGTGTAGTCCCGTTTAAGTAGTCTTGTTGCAATTCAAATGGGGTTCAGTTTTTTGGACCAGTATATCTAATATATAAAATTCTCGTGTCACAGTTTTCGTTGCCATACTCCTCCGAAACGGCTTGACCGATTTTGATGAAACTTTTTGTGCTTATCCGGTATCTATGAGAATCGGCCGACATCTATTTTTCATACCCCTAAATGATAAGAGTAAGGCAGAACAGCGTTTGCCGGGTGCAGCTAGTATATATATACAAATTAATCCTTATTTCCCTTGGTCATGCCATCACACGTGAATGGCTGGACCGATTTCAGAAATTCTTTCACCATTACAAAGCTACAATTACACTGACTGACAGGCTATATATGTACCACGGGAAACCGGGGCGAACAGCTAGATCTAGAATATTATTTGACGTTGCGTAAGTTTAAGTGGCTAGAAACGAATTAAATATGAAACAGCAGTGGGAAGTTTATTCGGAACTCGTAAAAATTCGCGATAAATATTCCAAGGGCCTTGCCTCCGTTGACATCTTAATATTTTGAACAAGTGAACTGTCAGGGTGAGACCCTAAAGTTTGGCCAATCTTTCTTTTTGAATACTTTTAGGGGCTCCTGGGTTTTATTATTGGGGAGCCATTTTTGATTGGTTTTTGATTATTTTATGTATAGCTGTAGATTACTCCCTGGTTCGGTTAATGCGTGAGTGTAGAACCGACGGGTCCTGGGTTCGGTTCCTGGTTGGGATACAAAGAAAACGTCTCGGTCTGGCAGGATACAGAAGACTGATCCTATTAGTCCATAAAGAAAATCGATCAGTGAAGCAGATGTATATCATGCCCCATACCCCACTAGGGGACAAGGGACTTTACACGTACCGTAGTAACATCTATTAAACTACTCCGGATTTCACCCGAGCGAAGTCGCAGGCAAAAGCTAGTTTTAAATAAAAGTACTGGGTACATGACTTATCAGTTTTGTGTTGGGGGGGTAAAAGATAATCCATTTCATTCTCGATCTAGCATTGAACAATCCCTACTAATATTATAAATGCGAAAGTAACTTTTTCTGTCTGTCCGTCTGTCTGTTACGCTTTCACGCCTAAACCACAGAACCGATTTTGATAAAATTTGGTATTAAGATAGAACTCAACTTCGGAAAGGACATAGGATACTTTTAATCGCGAAAAAGGGGATGAAAGTTTGTATCAAAGTTCGTTATTGTCAAACCGATTTTGATGAAACTTGGTATGAAGATGGAGCTAAACGTGGGAAAACAAAACATACTTTTTAATGCGAAGAAAATACTCCTCATCATGTCGCGCGATATAAGCGAATTCTACGCGGGCGAAGCCGCGGGCGAAAAGCTAGTATATAATTTAGCGACACCTCACATTCTAAAAGTATTTTGTATAAAAATAACTTTATACGGAATCCATATTGCGGCACACGCTTGGCCAAACCCCAATCAAATGTCAAAGTAATTGACTTATTTGCAAACGGGACTAAATAGCGAATTGGAGATGCTTCCCTGTTCCCATTGTTACACGTTATATTTTATTTTTAATTTGAATATTTCGTAGAAGAGTACCAATTTTGTTTACTTATGTGTGTGGTTGCGTTGGAGTTACGCTTTTTAATGAATAATTTGGATTTAGTGATAAAATTTTCATCGCCTTTTAAATAAACACATGGATTAATGAGTTGCTCAAAATTGAAGCACTACTAATAAAATAATTTTTTTTAATCATTTATTGTTGAAATTGTCTATGTGATACATTCGTGTCTTTTGTTTGTTTGACTTTCTTTCACGTCGCAATTGAGATATATTTAGTATGTGCTTATTGTGACTAGAGTCAGTTTGGAAGGTAGGACGTGATAAAGACTGCTTCTTAAATTAAAATATCCATTATTAAATGACTACGAAATTAATTAATTTTGATGTGTGACGAGGCGAGCGAAGCTGTATACAATGAACTAGTGCATTATAAACTTTAATTGATCTTTAAACAGGCAAAAATAATTATGTATAGACAATAAACATGTCTTTTGTTTATACCTACAATAATAATTAAGCTTTATTACAATGGCATAAGTTTCAATATCTTCAAGACTCGAAAAATTGTAATATCGACGCTGTTAAATCTCGCTACTAAGATAGGACGAGAATTAATTCAGTTTTATTTGTTTCTTAAGATTTTATATTTTAATTAAAACCGAGGTGTCGATTTAAAGAACTGAAGGTGGACTTGACTTGAGCAAAGCCTCCATTTTAATACTGTTCATTTAGGAGTGGCATGTTTTTAACTTTCCTAAAGTTTTCTTAACGGCCCCTTTTATTTTCCTCGCCTTTCCCAGTTTTTCTTTCGTTCAGGCGTCAGTCCTTTCCCTTTTTCGCTTAAAATTGGTATCAGTTAAAAGCAGTAATTCTGCAACGGCGGTGGTGATCGCTTACAATCAGCTATCCGCTTGACAAAAAAGTAAAGTTTTGAATTTATTGTGTTAGTACATTTGGTTTTCTTCCTAAATTGATGCCATTCAGACAGTACTTAGTACAAGACATTTAAACACGCTTTATTAGCTTCACCTGTATGTTTGTATGTCCGTTAGCTCGCAGCTCAACTCATCACTATCATTCTCACAAACCAGAAACCTCACAACTTACGCGTGTACGTTCACAGTTCACAAACACAGTTTATTCAACATTTTAACCTGCGTAACAGAACCGTGCCGTGTAACAATGGACACGCACTTCCGTGTTTTGTCGACTACAGCTAAACTCCCCCCTTCATATTTTTCCTATAAATCTCACGACGTCAGCAGATCATAACTTTTATGGCGAATTTTATCGATACCTACATAGGTACTTTATTTTTACAAATTTTCACCTCTAAATAATCCTACTTCCTACTAATATTATAAATGCGAAAGTTTGTAAGGATGTGTGTGTGTTTGTTGCTCTTTCACGCTACTGAACCGATTGCAATTAAATTTGTTACGTAGACAGCTGGACAACTGGAATAACATACGGGCAACTTTTATCCCGATATCCCTACGGGATACAGACTTACGCGGGTGTAACCTCGGGGCGCAGCTAGTATTATATATGTGAAAGTTTGTTTGTTTGGATGTTTGTCCGTCGATCACGCTGAAACTACTGAGCGGATTTTAATGAAATTTGATATGCGTACAGGGTATGAGCTGACTTGGGTCACACGATAATTTTTATCCCGATTAAATGTTTCCTTGGGATAAAACTGATTTTTAATATCCGGGCGGAGCCGGGACGAGGGTCTCGTCTAAGCATCTACACTAATATTATAAAGAGGAAGAATTTGTATTTTTGTCTGTTTGTTTGTTTATTTGTAATGGATAAACTCAAATATTACTGGACCGATTTTAAGAATCTTTTCGCCATTAGAAAGCTGCAGCTTCTGAGTGACAAGTGACAACTGAGTGACAGGCTATATATGTACCGAAGCCGGGGCGAACTGCTTATAGAATATATATTAGTCGTACATATTTTTCAAGTCGGTTAAACGAAGTGCCTTATTACAAGTAGACTCGACAAGTAACGATAAAAGCGAATACAAAAACTTAAAGTACTTAAGAAATAACTTAAACCTGTATTGGACTAGATTTAAACGGTATCATTAAAGCTAAGTGCTTAAGTTAATAACCCGTATTTCCCCGTGTGTCTTAGAATCAACCTTCGTCTTATGAAATAGAGAATTCACATATTATAAAAGTCGCATCAGTATGAAAGTTAGTTTATTTTTAATTTACGAAAGAATGTGAAAATAACCGAAACCGAATAAATAATCTATACTAATATTATAAATAAGAAATTTTGAAAGAATAGAAAAAAATTTGATCACGAGGCGGGATTCGAACCTGTTTCAAAATTTCTCATTTATAAAGCATTTTAATGCTATAAAACTAAAAATTAAATTTAATATTATAAAGCTGAATAGTTTGTTTGATTGAATCGCTAATCTCAGGAATTACTGATCCGTTTTAAAAAAAATTTTCAGTGTTGGATAGCCCATTTAATGAAGGCTTTAGGTTATATAACATCAGGTGCTACGTGGCACCGCGGAGCACAGCTAGTATTTTATATATAAACATTTCAACTATCACACACTGGGAAATTAAGTAGTGTTCGGCATAAAATTGAATTGTATTATTATTTCAATATTGTTTCAAAACCTTTACTTACAGTTACTTTTAACAAACGTCAAACTATAAAATCTAGATCAACAGCACCACTTAAAAGCTTTCGAATAAAAAATGAATCATCAATATCCCTTCACTAAATCGAAATTTCTTAGGTAACAGCAAAAATAGTAGAATAACATACTCGTTTATTGAAATCGGTTGAAAATCGCTCATCACATCCCATACTATCGTTAGGTCATATCTATATATGTTTATGAATTCTAGCTGCACCCAGCGGTTTCACCCGCGTAAGTCCGTATTCCATAGGAATATCGGGACAAAAAGTTGCCTATATCCAGTTGTCCAGCTGTCTACGTACCAAATTTCATTACAATCGGTGCAGTAGTTTTTGCGTGAAAAAAATAAACATACACACATCCTTACAAACTATCGCATTTATAATATTAGTAGGAAGTAGGATACGAATATATTTTCAACGAATCATAATAATATCTCCATAATTATCAGATTCCAACAACAAAAGATTTTCAACAACAACAACAACAACAACAAAAGAGCAAAATAATCATACTTTCCGAATAAATTACGCATTGTTGCAGCTAAAAACATTTCCGCCGCAACAAAGCTCACGACCTATAATTATTTTACGAAAGGCCTCGCGAGCGGAGCCGCGCACAAAAGCCTGTATGTCTGTCTGACTGTCTGAGTGACAATTGAAACTCGGCTGGTTAATTTGAGCCCTTGTGTGCGCTCCGCTTAAGGCGGGTGTAAACTGGCCTTAATGTGGTGGATGTGATAGGATCCAGCGGATAAAACCTAATATCCTACTACTATTATAAATGCGAAAGTTTGTAAGCATGTGTGTGTGTTTGTTGCTCTTTCACCCAAAAACTACTTAACCGATAGCAATGATATTTGGTACGTAGACAGCTGGACAACTGGAATAACATGTAGGCAACTTTTTATCCCGATATTCATACGGGATACGGACTTACGCGGGTGAACCGCGCGGCGCAGCTAGTAGGTTATTAGCTTGGTTACTGGTCGTGTAGTGGAAACAAATTTTGTAGTAGGAAATTTTACTACTTTATTAACTTATTATTCTCGTCGGCTTCGCTCATGGTACCTTTCCGGGGTAAAAAGTATCTTATAGCACTCGGGAATAATGTAGCGCTCTTTTGGTGAAACAAATATCAAAATTAGACCAGTAGTTTCGGAGCTTTTAGGCTACAAACAAACCAAAAATATTTATTATATATGTATAGATTGAAAGAACTATAAAATTGCTGCTCAACTCACGAGCAATAGCTAGTATTTATATCATGTCTTATTCTGATATATATAAGCTATATTATTGTAAAATTTCATTCAAGTCAATTCAATAGTTTTTACGTGACAGAGTAACATCCACCCATCCATACAAAAAAACTTTTATTAGGATATAAAAATGTTAATTATAAACGTGGTTATAAAAAAATCGCTTTTTTTATATTTCGAAGCAGATTATTGAAATAAAATCGCTAACGCTTATGCCTTGCAACACACGCAGGAGCATTCACCTCTGAAGAGCGTCGCGTCGCCTTATAAGAACACTTGTCGCCTGCTATCATATTAGCTTGATGTGAATCAACGTTTTTTGCTCAGCAGTTTTCAAGGTTCGCTGGAAGGACGATGTCGCTCGCTTGCTTTTTGAATGATCTCGTTTTTATTGTTTGGAAAATGTCACTTTTCGTTTTTTATGTATAAGGAAGATATAAATAATAATAATATAGAATTTTATTCAGATAATCTTAACATACATAGTGAAAAAATAAACCTTATATAACTGTTTATAAGGAAGATATAAATGTTAATTAATATGTAATTAATTTAATTTAAGAGTATTTTAGCACTTTAAAAATTAAAAAAAAAACTGATATAAAATATAAATCGCATCAATAAAAATAGCTCCAGTTTTTTCACATGACTACTATTAAAGAGAAATCTCACTTTTTATAGCGCAGCTAGACGAGTTTGGGTTTTTATGTGTATTAATACTCATGCATTATTAATTGACAATTATGAATTGTTGTAATGAAGTATTTATTATTATGTTCGTTATAAAAACTAGCTGGCGCCTGCGATTTTGTCTGCGCTAAAATACCTACATTTATAATTAACAAGACGTCCCGGCTCCGTCCGGATATCAATATTCCTGTTTTATCCCAAGGGAGCATTTATTCGGGTTAAAAATTATCATGTCACCCAAGTCAGCTTATACCCTGTCTGTATACCAAATTTCATCAAAATCCGTTCAGTAGTTTCAGTGTGGATAAAGGTCGAACATTCAAATTTCATATTTATAACATTAGTGTGCTGTGAAAGGACATGTCCTTTCTCCTTTTCAGGGCATAGGAACTTTTTGGGGAAATTCCTTTAGAAAACTATTGTTTCCTTTGACGAAGCCACGGGCAGAAGCTAGTGTAAAATAAGTCCAAGTATAGCCTTCAAATCAAGCACACTTGCATGTACAAGTAAGTGTTGGCTAAGCATCAAGGTTTCCCGCTGAGCTAGATCTCTTTTTATTGAGATAAAACTTTATTTTTTGACCTTCGAGGGAGATATACTGCTTGTGATGCTGGAAATTTTATTGCCCTTAGATAAAAACATATTGAATACTAGCTGCGCCCCGCGGTTTCACATGAGTCCGTATCCCGTAGGAATATCGGGATAAATAGTTGCCTATATGTTGTTTCAGTTGTCCAGCTATCTACGTACCAAATTTCATTGCAATCAGTTCAGTAGTTTTTGCGTGTAAGAGTAACAAACACTCACACATCCTTAAAAACTTTCGCATTTATAATATTAGTAGATTAGTAGGATTCAACAATTTTTTTTGATCAGATATTATTGGAAGACGAAATACCATAAACCTCATCCTTATTGTTCCAGTGCTCTCCACGGCCACCTGCTTCCAGCAGCAGTACTTCAGGGTGGTACCTCGCAGCCTCAGGGTGCAGGAGGGCTCGGAGGCCGTGCTGGAGTGCGCGGTCGCCAACCTGGCTGGCCAGGTGCAATGGGCTAAGGACGGATTTGCGTTGGGTAAGTTGACATCCTTTATAACCGACTTCAAAAAGGTTCTCAATTGGATAGGATGTTCATTAGCCTATAATACAGCTGTTTTTTTTTTTGTTTACACATTATGAATATATACTTGCGCCCCGCGGTTTCACCAGCAAAAGTCCGTATCCCGTAGGAATATCGGGATAAAAAGTTGCCTATATGTTATTCCAGTTGTCCAGCTGTCTACGTACCAAATTTCATTGCAATCGGTTCAGTAGTTTTTGCGTGAAAGAGCAACAAACACACACATCCTTACAAACTTTCGCATTTATAATACTAGTAGGAAGGATAGTAGGACTAGTAGGATTGCCAGTTAGTATCTACTACATTAACAAACGGTCAATTCAATGTTATTCACTAGTACACATTAAATGATCACCATAGATTATAAATTCAATTATACATTTGAACTACACTTCCATATTACGCAACTGAAGAGTAGAAATACGTGAACATTTACGAAAATCGTTTTAAAGCAGTTAAAATTAGCTTCAAAGTGCAGTTAGCGTGGGCAATAAATATGAAAATGGGTTTTTATTGTTTAAAATCAGTATATTTCGTGCACGACGCCAACTATCTATCGTTATTTCTTGCTTTCGGAACAAGATGGCCGCCCGCCAAGACATAATGCTTTCTGGTATCTTTATATAATGGATTTTTTAATGTTAGCGGGCAATTGGTGGTTCGTCTGGTGGTAAGCGATCACCACCATGAACATTTGGATAGGTAGTGTCTCTGCGGATGCGCTGCCCGCTTTTATGGGGTATGGGGTAAGAATCTTTCATGTTCAGGAATTTGTATAATTTCTAACACAATTTTTGAAAAATCACTCAATTTTTCATAAAACAATCTGTGCCTAAAATAAATCTGATCAAATTCGGCGCAGCTAAACCAACCTCTGCACAGAGTACCAATCGATACCCCATTGTATTATATTCAGAACAAGTACACAGTATAACTAGCACGTAGAGAGCATTCGGCTGGACAATACAAACAAAAGTACGTTTGAGGCTGCCTCTAAACGGATTGAGTCTGTATGGATGTATAATTGGTGGGTTAAGGCATGAGATGTTATTGATTTGAACCATTGTGTTTATTAACTTAAGACTGGGGAGAAACATATTACTATATATTTCATATTCATTCATTGCTATATATATTCTTTACAATAATATAATAGCTTCTGCCCGCGGCTTACACCCGTCAATTCAGAGTAGTTTAATAGTTGTTATTATACATATAAACCTTCCTCTTGAATTACTATCTATTAAAAAAAAACCATAAATCAGTTACGTAGATTTCAAGATTTAAGTATACATAGAGACAAAGGACAGATAAAACGACTTTGTCTTACTATGTAGTGATAATTCTAACATCGTATTTCTGAACAAATACAAGTTATTTTTTTTTGTTAAATCTCATCATTAGATTCATCTAATTTCACTTATACACATTTTTCGGCACACGCTAAACGCTCCGCTGTGACAAAATAACTTCAAGATTAATTTATATTTTTACAATGCAGCTTTCATATAATATAATTCATATAATATAATTGAAAATAAATTCAATCGTGTTACTGACACTCGAGTGAAATTTCTCAATCGACTTCATGCATGCATTGCATGCATGCGTCGCCACGCCAGAAATCGGTTTTACGTGCGGCTGTAGATGTTTTTATTATTTTGATGTGAACAAAATAAATAAATAAATAAATAAAAAATTATTCGAGAGTCACTCCCGCTCCTCACTTGTACCACACACCAAACCGTCTTTAATAGACAAACGTGTCACAGTGCACAGGTCACTCGTTTTGTATCGACGTGTTTCAATGAAATGAATTTAACTGCCAATTGTGTTTTGTTACGATCGATTATCTGCCTAAAGTCATAGGATATAAGGTGTGTGTTTCTATGTTTTGATTGGTGTGATTTAGGATTTTTTTCTGTGTTTCTTGCGAGATTTGCGAAGTATGGATTTCGATGATTTTTCTGTTTGTTTGTATGGTCATAGCTTGAGAAGTTATAAGGTACATATCTTATATGTACCAGATTTAATAGATGCTATTATACATATAAACCCTCCTCTGGAATCACTCTATCTATTCTATTATGAAAAACCCATCAAAATCCGATGGGTAGTTTTAAAGATATAAGCATACATAGGGACATAAGGACAGAGAAAGCGACTTTGTTTTATACTATGTAGTGATATTCGATACATTTCGATATTATAATTCTCAGCTTATAAGCTACTAGCTGCGCCCCGCGGTTTCACCCGCGTAAGTCCGTATCCCGTAGAAATATCGGGATAAATATTTGCCTATATGTTATTCCAATTGTCCCAATGTCTACGTACCAAATTTTATTGTAATCGGTTCTGTAGTTTTTGCGTGAAAGAGCAACAATCACACACACATACTTACAAACTTTCGCATTAATAATATTAGTAGGATTAGTAGGATAGGATAACCTAACCTAACTAAGTTATATTAAACATCATTCATTACAACAAAAATGTAAATACATAAGAAATAAAACAAATTGCTTCAAAGAATTTATCTAATTACAAAGCTTTTCATCGTATCAATTAGCGAAACTCCCGGGTTCAAATCCGCAAAAGGTTAATTTTCACTACATTTAATTAAATATTCGCTCAATTTATTCGGTACAAGATTTTAATCAACCTCATAGAAGTTAATCCGATTAAATTGATTAATTTAAAAAAGTTACCAATTCCTAGAATCAATAATGAAATTTTTGTAAGCTATTGAATTTGGCCGGGTTATAGTGGAAAGATCAGATGTTTTTTTATGTTTGATTGTTGATTGTTTCACAAGAACCGCTGGACTGATATTGAAAATTCTGTTACTGATAGCAACATCTTCTAGTAGAAAGGAAATTTTTTAGCTTTGCTTTAATCCCGAGTGAACTCGGTAAAATATAAGTATGATTTATATTGAAATAAATAAATAGATAAAAAATCTTTTATGTTGCTTATATTTTAATATATTTATTGCATTTAACGCAATAAAAAGTATAAAAATTGTATGGCGAATAATAAATATAACCTATTTAAAAAACAAATTCATCAATATACGTATAAATACATTCGAATACTCTAAAAACATTTGACAAACATACACACAGCACTATTTATTTACATAGTCGTACGACTCAAGTTAGACCGCAATCTAAAATTTATGCATCAAGTTGAAACTAAGTTTTTTGTTTGCCTTTCGATTGAGTAGTGTTAATTCACTGCAGTCAAAGGATTTATGGCGAAAGTTTTTCAGTTTGTATTTCTATAACTACGGATTAAAGTTTTATGGTTTATGGGAACTCTCGTTTGAGTTTTAGACCTACGCATATCCTAGGCCTTCAAAGATAGGTCCCTGGGTTGTCTCGAGTCCCACTCCAATAGTGGACTATCAACACGTAAGAGTGCGCACAATACACACTCACATTCACACAGATGCGCACACACAAACAGAATACGTTTACATGTATATACGTTTACGATTCTAGGTAATAACAACAGATAATGGTTACATACTTTTATAATAGTGATACCGTATAACACTATAATATTAGTATATCCTCTTATGTAATTAGAATGATTATCTTATTAACAGCTGTAAGATGCGTTAATGAATCAAATATAAATAATCCTTTCTCGAGTCTCAAACTACATATTTACCAAATTTCATGAAAATCAGTCAAAGAATTTCGGCGTAAAAGCGAAAAAAACTTACACATGTTTTAAATCAGATAGCAACTTACACAATATACTTGATATTAACACTAGTCTCATTTCCAGGGTTCTCCTCAGTGATACCAGGGTATCCACGCTACACGATGTTCGGGGACCGCCGCCACGGGGTCTACAACCTTCGGATCGCGAACGTCTCACTGGAAGATGATGCAGAGTATCAATGCCAAGTGGGACCGGCTCAAATGCACAAGGTGATACGGGCGAACGCATCACTGACTGTCATATGTGAGTATGATCTAGACTTAGGTTATCTATGTTATAAGGTTAGATTAAATTTTTAGTTTTATAGCATTGAAATGTTTTATAAATGAGAAATTTTGAAAGAATAGAAAAAAATTCGATCACGAGGCGGGATTCGAATCGCGTTTCTTGCCTAACCGTAGCAACGCCTAGCCTGGCGGCCACCCGTGATCGTCTGAGGTGAGGTATTATTTTATTGTGCTTGATTTTACGCGAGTATTATAAATTTAGAAATTTGAGACTTAAACGGGTTTTAAACGCGATTTATTCATAACATTATTAACCCGACGTCGCTAGCTAGACTAGTCTCCGCGTGACCGCTCGCTCGCTGCTGTGTTCGACACGTCGGGTTAATGTTATGAATAAATCGCGTTTAAAACCCGTTTAAGCCTTTAATTTCTAAAAGTAAGGTATTGTTATCTAAGAGACACATGTATAAAAATGTATAATTGACGTGGTTGGTAAAGAGCAATTACAGCTATTTGTCTGCTAATATTATGTGAGCACACTTTGATTTACGTAATTTCTCGAATTAATTAACACTCATCGGATTTTTTTAAATTTCTCTTAGCCCCAGAACATAATGCTAAACAATTTCATTACCAGTTTATTTGTTTACAAGAAAATCTAGCGCAGTTCCTGGTATGAGTGATCCTTAAGAGTTTCGTGGGGCGAGGCGTAACCATGTGAAACATTGTACACTATTTCTGAATGTTGAATAGGTCTGACTAATCCTACTAATATTATAAATGCGAAAGATTGTAAGGATGTGTGTGTGTTTGTTGCTCTTTCACGTAAAAGCTACTGAACCGATTGCAATGAAATTTGGTACGTAGATAGCTGGACAACTGGAATAACATATAGGCAACTTTTTATCCCGGTATTCTAACGGGATACGGACTTACGCGGGTGAAACCGCGGGGCGCAGCTAGTGATTTTATAAGCAAAACTAAGAGCTGGTCTCACGGACGTGTAATAATGACTATTGGCTTACAGTTTCTTTTGACCGTATTCGTATAATATTGCAGATATGAGGGTGATATTAATTTAAACTCATATACGAGACTGGCGGTCCGCCCCGGCTTCGCCCGTGGTACATACATAGCCTATAGCCATCCTCAATAAATGGGCTATCTAACAATGAAAGATTTTTTCAAATCAGATCAGTAGTTCCCGAGATTAGTGCGTTCAAACAAACAACCTCTTCAGCTTTATAATATTAGTACATATTAACAAAATAAGAGCGCAGTTTCGCGTAACGCCCTACACCGGCCAAGCAAACATTAAAAAAATTCACCTCAAGTAATATCAAAGAGAGCCGCAATTAATTTTTAATGCAAACTCGGTTCCGAAAACATTGGATAATTAAGAGTTCCCGGGAAAAAAGGAATTAAGAATATTAACCGGGAACACGAGTATTCGGCCGCTAACGGTGGTTTTAACGTCTTTCTTTAAGTGTTATTGCATTCGGTGAACCTAATGTTTGCAAGGAAAGAATTAGGGGCCCCCGGGCTTCACGCCGTGTGCCCGGGCCCCTGGTTTGAACGTTTGAATACAGGCCATTGGTTCATTATTTATTAATTGGAAAACAAAAATAACTGGTTGTGTACTAGCTACGCCCCGCGGCTTCACCCGCGTAAGTCCGTATCCCGTAGGATTATCGCGATAAAAAGTTACCTATATTTTATTCCAGTTGTCTAGCTATCTTTGACCAAATTTCATTGCAATTGGTTCAATAGTTTTTGCGTGAAAGAGCAACAAACACACACATGCTTACAAACATTCGCATTTATAATATTAGTAAGAAGTAAGATAAGATAAGATAGTAAGATATCCTATGTAATACAAAAAACAAATAATAGATTTCAATTCATAATTAGCTCCGTTAAAACGAATGAAACGTTCGGAGGTTCCACGCTACTCCACCATTCCGAGTTAAAAGTATGAAAGAACAACAAAAAAAAACTGAATTCAATTACTCCACTATATAAACAGTGTGTTTCGCAAACGGGCAGACGCCATTAATATACACAATTACATCTCGTCTGTTTGTACGTTGCGCTGTTCAAGACAAACGGAGTCGGGCTCGCGGCGAGTGCATTAATTTCAACATGTGTTTGATACAAATATTTGTTGGGAATAAATAAAAAATGTCACGAAACGTTTCGGACATCTGAATGTTTTGTTCTGCGTTATTGTATTTCTTATTCGTATTGATTCAATGATGTTAATATAAAGTTTTGACGGATTTCAATATAATTTCAAATTCAAATTCAAAATAATTTATTGTGATTCACAGGTTATAAGAAAGGTATTACATTATATACATTAAAAAAATATATATCTAGAAATTAAAGACTTGAACATGTCTTGAACATGTAACATCTTAGTCTCCCCGTGACCACGCTCGCTGAAAACGTTGAGTTAATAATAGATCGCGTTTAAAATCCGTTAAAAATTCTTTATTAATGTATAATACTCACGTAAAATCAAGCAAGAAATTACAATGTATTATATATCACTAATAAAAAATACGTATTACAAAAAAATTCAATATTCGAAGAATAAATCGTAATAGTTTGTAAGTGTGGAAAGGTCAGCGAAATAAACGGAAAGACTCGTAAGGTTATGGGTCTGGCCCGCTATCCATCGGAGGTCAGATATTCCGAGTTTATGAGCAAAGACGTGATAGGTTTGGCTAGGGGTGCGCTGTTTGTCGATAGATTGTGGCTTAGGGACGTGTTTTTATCTTCTTTTTATTGCGGAGTATGTAAAGGAGGCCTTTAATATTTAAACTTTATTATTAGAAAATCACGGAGAAAAGCGTTACGGTTCAGTAAAAAGTTCGACGACATGTGACATCTGCCAACCCGCACTTGGCCAGAGTAGATTATGGCCTAAACCCTCATACGAGGCCTGTGTCCCAGCACTGGGAACATATATGGGCTGATGATGATGAAAGCGCTATGCTACAGCACGTCCATCTTTTCTGTCAGTTATAATTGGTCCAGATAGAACTGGACAGCCACAATTCCTTCCCAAATCACTGTTTCCAGATTATTTACATTATTTTCTGTCCACAGTTATCGACTACGATCACAATAAACAATTAAACCAACCTTAACGTCCAAATATCGACCCCTTAAATAATTTATTAAGCATCGATAACTCGCCCCATCCCTACCACACGCAATAATAGGACCGCGACTACTTTACGAGATCCTTTTATTCAAATTCGCTGGTTCCGTATCCAATAAGCAATAAGCTTTATTTCTTGAACCCTTAGTATTGTTTGGTTTTGGGGAAACTGTGTTTGGATCGCGGTTTTCCCTCATTTCAGGGAGTTGGCAAAACTAGTTTTGTTATTTATTAAATGTGCAGAATTTTGTGTACATACTAGCTGTGGCATGCGGTTTCATCCGCAGAACCCGCGAAAGCGAGTATTACTCAATACTTATAAATGTGTCATGACGTACCAGAAGTAGTATTAGTAGAAGATTGTTATTTATCAACGAAATTCGTTTATCGGTTTTCGCAATCCGAGTAACAAACATACATTATATACTCTTACAAATTTGCGTATTTTAATGTTACCAGGATCTTGTAATAAGTTTTTAAATCATTAATAATTATTTATTTAACAGACATAAAGCAATATGTATTATTTATTATTTCAATCACAAACATGACCATATCAAATGTGACCATATGAAATGTCGTTCAGAAAAAAGTGTATTCTTCACTTAAGGGCTGTTCACCATTACCACTGTTGCTAGTCAGTCAGTGATAACCATTTGGTATCAGGTGGCCCAACTGCCCTGTCCATGCATTGACATAGAAAAAGATTCATCACCATTTAGCCCTGTACCTTTATCACTGAATCACTGCATACTGTTGGTGACTCGCCTGGCTGGAAGCTGCCATCACCGCCAAATATTTCCTTAGATATCTCTTAAACATGCTTAAAATAAAATGGATAAGGAAAGGACTGGATAGGGTGGGGAGTAAGGTACGGGCCTCCGGAGATTTCAACCATTATAAGCTTTATCGAAATAAAAGACGAATAAAAATATATTATCGTATCTTGTGACTGACTGATCTTTCAACGCACAGCTCAATCTACTGGGCCGATTGGGCTGAAATTTGGCTAACGGCCGCCTCTATGATGTAGACATCCGCTGAGAAGATTTTGATAAATTCTACCCCCAAAAAAAAATTGGGTAAGACAATGTGTACCCAGAAAATTAATTTTAAACACGCGGACAAAGCTGCGGGCAACAGCTAGTATAGATAGATTTGATAGAATCGCGTCCCGTTTTCTTTCTAAGTTTTGCCAGTTGCTATTGTGTAGTTTAAAGTTAGCACAAGTTAGTATATGTTATGTAATTGCTAAACTTGGTTGAGGCAACTGTAGAATTGTGCCTCAGGCTACAAATATAAGTTCCCCTCACAGAGTTATGGTATTCCACGTGTTCAGAAAGTAAAAAGCGAAGGAAATTATTTATTTAAATAAATCTTTTCTACAAACAAGTTTGTGACGTTCCTGGGGAGGTACCGCTCTGGTTTCTGAAGAGGGAGCGAATGACAATAATTAACACAAAAAGAATCACGACAATCTTTCCTTTATCATCCTTTTTGGTGACTACCCTCGACGAGATTTGGAATTCAGTATTTTTTATCAGAGTCTAATATGTTCCCATATGAAATTCTATACGTATCTATCTGGTTATCTACTTAACAAAATACATCCAAATCCGTTCATCAATTCAGGTGCAACACACAACCGAGTTTCGTAAAAATTGAATAGCAAAATATTAAAATACCAGTTGGTTAAGCTTAGAATTTACCCGCGCATAATAAAATTAGAGACAATTTATAACACCGATCGCCATTTTTCTTTTCCTGTAAAAACTTTTTTCTTTGCAAGGAGTTGTTTTCTGATATATTTCACCTTTATGTAAAGCTTTACTTTTTCTCAAATAGCCGCGATAGCAAAAGCAGGTAACTGGTACGGTCAGCAAAAAAAAATATCGATTAGATTTTCGTTTGTACACAGAAATGTAATAACGTTTATTTCACATCGTTGAGAGATTTTTTAAACCAACATTAATTATTTTATTGATATATCAGTATAGTGCATAGTATTATATATATTGTTTTTCATTCCTATTTGTCGAATATTAGGCTATACATTTCAAAAAGTGAATTCTAATTGACCTTTTTATATATTATTGCATGGTTATTTAAGTAAGGTTTAAAAATATACCCTCATTGTTCTAAGCTAGAACTTTAATCCTAACTATGTATCTTAAAAAAATTAACCTTGAGAAATTTTGAAAGAATAGAAAAAAATTGATCACGAGGCAGGAAGAGGCAGAAAAATTTTTTTTTTCTATTCTTTCAAAATTTCTCATTTATAAAAGCATTTCAATGCTATTAAACTAAAAATTAAAAATTAACCTTACCTGTATTTTTTTATCTGATTATTTCTAAGCAATACGTGCATTAATTTGAAAACATGCTCGTAATTTTCAAGTAGTGTATGTAATAAAAAAAACGATATTAATAATATTAAATCACTTGTTATTTCAAATAACGAATGAAAAAATAATCACTTGGTATTATTATTATTTTTACGATAGTTTTACGCACATTTATGTTTAAATATCGACGTCAGTTAAAACTCAATCAAAAAAAAAAATACTAAAAAAAATAAACAAATTTAAAATCAGCAAGAAAATCAGACATATCTGCTGACGCTACGCACCGTGCCTTAACACTAGATTACCCAATAACAATGAATTCAAACATCCCATCTTCCGTCCCTTTCTAAACGGTCTCCCTCACTCGCAATTTCGTGTATAAAATTTGCAAGCCCTCCCAACTTATCTTACCCTTTTAAAATATTTATAGAACGACGCAAAACGGCAGTTTATTTTCGTTTATAGGTTAGGGTTAAGGTAAATGGTTCCTAAGCTGTGTAGTGTTAGGGCTTAGGGCTCGCTGCAGGAAGTACTAGATCAGAATCTGGGTCTGGGCGTAATTCGATTCAACAAGTATCGCAGTAGCAGTTCGCGAAGGAATCCAATCTGTCATGAGCGAGTCGGACTTGCAAAACTAAGGGTTCTATATCTATGTTGAAGTGATAAGAAATTGGTTAATCATTCAGACTGTAACGGTCATGATTGATTTGTGACCGGTTCATGGAATACCATCTGGTGACAGATAGACAGACAGGACAGCATCGTGATGGGGTCTCGGATCAGCGCGTTTATAAACGTTGTTATTTTAATATATATACACGGGCAACTGAGCTAGTGGTTCGCCTGATAGTAAGTGATCACCACCGCCCATGAACGTTCGCAGAGGTTCACACTTCGCCTCTGCGAACACGCTGCCCGCTTTAAGGAGAAAAGGATAAGGAAAAGATTAACGACTGGTAGGAAGGAATGAACTTAGAATAGTGGGGAAAAGAAATATACCTCCTTTATTATGTCATTTGTTTATCATTTTAAAGAAAATCTTAAGCGCAACTAATGCGAAACAATTTAAATTAAATAAATGCTATGTATGGACTACTAATACCACCATTATCTATTTTAAAATTCTCAGTTATATCCGCCATATTGATGAAACCAGTGAAATTAATACTCGGCAATAAGTTTTTAACGAAACCAATGATACGCGATACTCCAATTGCTTATTACAAGTTGTGTACTTGTTGAAAGTTCGTTTGTTATTTGATTTCAAGTATTTTTACTTGTTGTATTGTAAAATCAAACTTGAATTCAAATGTTTTTATTATTCGTGTATGAATCATTTATTAAAACTAACTCTTTGTCGTGTGTGTTAAATATGGTCTGATGATGATAATAATGAAAATGTTTATATTGACGGTGGTGATGAACCTTTATGCTGACTTGGAAACGCATCTGGGACTGATATTCATCTGCCCCATACCCCATAAGAGGACATAAATAACATAACCACACTTTTAAAAGAGTACCGTAGAAACAATGTCCTAAAACAAATATTCGATTTGTGTTATTCCAAATCATACTCTAATTTAATAACATTAAAATCGTTTTTGGATTGTCATAACACAGTAAATGCGCTTCGGAAAGTTTGACACTATAGAATTACATTTTAACATTTTTTTAGATGTGTTAAGTGATGTTAGGTGATGCTGTATAAGGGGGTGAAAGATCGTTTTATATGGATGTGACAATTTAAATTTCTAGCGCTTTCCATAAATGATCTGTCAAATGACAAATGCATTTCGTTTGGATACGAGAAGTGTATTTTTAATAGAGCAAATATTGCATTGAATTTAACGGATTTTAAACACGATTTTTGAAAGTGTTTATTGTATATCATTATAAATGCGAAAGTTTGTAAGGATGTGTGTGTGTTTGTTGCTCTTTCACGCAAAAACTACTGAACCGATTGCAATGAAATTTGGTACGTAGACAGCTGGATAACTGGAATAACATGTAGGCTACTTTTTATGCCGATATTCTTACGGGATACGGACTTACGCGGGTGAAACCGCGGGGCGCAGCTATTTTGTAATAATAACAAACAAGCTCGTTTTCTTAGTGGCACTTTTCGACAGTTAATTGAATGTTTATAATTTTGTATGGCCATTCATAACTCGGGAACCGCCGAAATTATAATGACTTAGCATAATTAATCCAGCATGTCCGCGCCTTTGACTCTCTTCATAAACTATTCCAATTTCGCAACTATCACAAATTCTACATTAAATTTCATTGAGAAACTCATGAATTGAGTTCAGTTGAGTCCTGTTTCATGTGAAATTATATTAATATACTAGTTTGGCAACGCGGCTCGCATTGAATTTAACTTTTTCTGCCAACTGCAGACTATTTCGTTTGAAGCTATAGTGGCAAGTAACTAATTTCCGTTGATTGCACCATGCAGTGGTGGCTCAGTGGTGAGAACCTCGGACTATCGACACCTTAACCTAACATACACACACTCGTAAAAACGTAACCTTTCTGACGCAGTCGGTAAGAAACAAGCAAACTGTTAATAATAAAATGTAAAAAACAATTCACTCTCTATTGAACAAACTTGCGAAATTTCATTTAAATCGTATTGTTATCATTTCGAAATATTCAATTGAAAGAGACATTATAGCAAAATATTTTTGTGTTAATTGAAATTAATTAATTGTTCGCTATTCGTCAATTTATCAAGTTTTCAATTTAATAACATTTGAAATGATTTAAAAATGACAGAGTTATATTGTTCACTAGCTTTTGTCCGAGGTTTCGCACGTGTTAATTTAGAGTAGTTTAATAGATGTTATTTTATATATAAACCTTCCTCTTGAATCACTATAAAAAAAACCCATCGAAATTCGTTGCGCAGTTTTCAAGATTTAAGCATACAAGGGGACATAGGGACAGGGACAGCGACTTTATTTTATATTATACATAGAAATATTGTACATAGAAATATTTTTTCCTATATTAAACTTTGAACATTTAAATTACGTGTCGCTGCTTGTTCGCTATCGACTCCAAAACAACTGGACCGATTGTCATAAAACCTTGAACGCTATGCAGTTTTATCCGATATGAAAATATGCCCATGATTACACTTATCAAACCACTAACAACTTCCACCAATTCTACAATTCCATTTAGTATTACAAGCACAATTAAAGTTAAATAAACCAAGAACCAATTAATCACACGTTCATTGGCTGTGGGGTGATCGCTGCGACTATTAGTCACCATTTCGTTATTTACTACTCTTTATAAGTTTGATTTTTAGTTTTATAGCATTGAAATGCTTTTTGAATGTGCAATTTTGAAAGAGTAGAGAAAAGGGATTCGAACCCGTTCGAACCGTAGCAAAAGGACGCGGGTTCGAATCCCACCTCGTGATCAGATTTTTTTCTATTCTTTCAATATTTCGTACTCTTTACAAATACTACGCGTACTACTACGTACTCTTTATATAATGTTTCGTACTGTTTTAAATAGTGCAGCGTGTTGTTGATACGACGGCGAAAACTTATAGGGAAAATGAAAACTGCTTTCTCTTGAGTAGGCATATTAATACCTAGATTTGTAGCATGGCTTTGTATGACCTGTATGTTTTCATGTTTGTATCTAACCGACTCCTTTAGACTCGTTTTAAATTAGACATATAGAATTCAAACTTTGTACACTTCCCAATGATCGGTATATGGGTTTAGATTCGCAGACCTATCCGATGTGCACACAAAATTCCGTTTGAAAAATAATTGTATGTACAAACTCAACACAACAGACCACCTATAACTGTCATATTAGCATCCATTATTTGTATAATTACCATAAAGGCATGTAAAGAGCGTCGTATACTTGCCAAAAATTACAAAACACAACAAGTTTCGTGTAAAAAAACAACAAAAATGATATAAATGTTGCTAGAATGTTCCAGATATCGTTGTATCACGATAAATTGGTGGCACTGGGCGCAATATAACTCCTTTGTTAGGAATTGATGCGTTCTCGTATAAATAACCGAGATATTGTGTTTACAATTTATAGTTTAACGTCGCCTTAAATATTTGGGGAAGGCATTTTCTTTTTGTGTGAATTCATAATGTCTTTTTAAATTTCGAATATTGTTTTGACATTGACAAATTAAAAAAAAAGCCGCATTCTTGCCGCCACGTTCTATTCTTTTTTCAAAACGCGTTGAATAAGTTTAAAAATTAATTTAAAAGAAAAACATATTACAATTAATATTAATTATATTAAAATTATGTATATAAAAAATTAGTCACCAGATGTAAGCCAGATGTAATGTAAAACTCAAGAACGGCTCGATAGATTCGGCCTATGTTTTATTAACGTTTTAACACATGAAAAGAGAGAAAGATACCACGGGTGAAGCAGGGGCGGATCGTTAGTTCAATAATAATGACATAAATAAATAAATTTACATTTTAACAGACACTACACGAGTTCTGTAACACAATCCGCTGACAGTTTTATATCGCTTCTAAAATAATATTTGAACCTTTCTGCTATATCCTTATTAATACAGAAATTATCTTATAATTATTCCTATAAACACCCAGTGGCCCGCACGGGGACAAAAACCGAAAAACCCCTAAATAACGGAACGGGCCATTCGTGTAAAAGCGTTTTTTGTTAGCGAAATATAAAAATTACAATATTTCACATCTTTATCGTCCCCAGCGCACATTTACGGAATTATATGTGTGATAAACGGTTATTCCGGTTATTAAAAAAAATACGGTATTGTGGTAAGATTATATGGATTATTGGACGTTTCATATTTAATTTGCAATTGTTTTGCATTGAAGAGATCGCTGCCTTAGCGTAAGCCCGCCTGTTGTGCTCGTGAATGTTTATGATATAATGTATATATATTGTTTGTTACTTGTTATTATCGTTTGGTGCACAATTAAGTGTTTTTGTTTGTTTGTTGTTTGAATGTTTATATTATTATGTATATATTTTTACTTTTATTATCATTTGGTGCATAATAAAGTGTTTTGTTTGTTTGTTAGTTTGTTTGTTTGTTTGTTATTGAGAGAATTCCTTTGGGACTTTCAGTTGGGAAGAGTGGCTATCGGTTGACTATGTTGGAAGTGTTCTAGCTAGCTCGATGCCCCGTCGCCGCACACGTTAAACCTACTAGTACTAGTAAAGTATGTTATCTGTGGTTAAACCAAATAATTATTGTTACTAGACGCTCGTCCCGGCTCCGTCCGGATATCAAGATTCCTGAGCATTTAATTAAGATAAAACTATCTTTTCACCTATGTCAGCACATACCCTGTCTGCATACCAAATTTCGTCAAAATCCGTTACGTAGTTTCAGCGTGATTGACGGACAAACATCTAAACAAACAATCTTTTTACATTTATAATATCAGAGTGATAGTATGATGACTAAGGAAATGTAGTAAATGTATTTGTAGTTTTTGAGTTTAATAGTTAATACATATATAGACACGACAAATCTTGCATCTTGTTATATTTAAAAATATTTAACCCCCATAAAATATTCATAACTAGTACCAAATTTAAATAGGACGACATAAAGAATAGAGTTGAATTGATACCTCCTTTTATGAAGTCGGTTGAATAGTTAATTGGGCGACAGAATGAACCGGGAAATATAACTATTTATTTATATTATATTATGTTATGATTCATATATATTATACCATATTAACTATATTAACATATGCTATATATAACTTCGGATGCGAAGTTATGAAATGATAATATAAAAAAAACAAATCTTTTATATCTTATCAATTTTAATCATAACTGCATTCAAAAACGAAATTAAATTTGTGCTGCTATAAACATAAATGATGCAAGACAATAGAATACGTCTTTTCTAAGTCAGTTAAACGGAACAATCGGCTGCATTTCCAGCTAAGTGCCATTAATTCGTTGAAAGGTCGCTCAAAATGAGTTATTGCATTAGGGAATTGGCGGGAATCCTTTTAAACGAATATTGTTATATGGAACCATTTAGGCGATGAGTTTTTACGTTCGACTATTACGATTTAGCGATTTAATTAAAACATTAAGTGTATGTGTCAAATGGTTACATATGTTCGTTGTTTCCTTTACAGTTCTTTCCTTATCCTTTACCCTTTAGAACTCTTTAGAGTTAACTTTTTTAGTTTAACTAACTTTAGAGCAACTCATTCGTAGCGGTCCTACCTCTGCAAGTGTTCATAGTTGGTGAATATTTAGCATCAGGCGAACCACGAAGTCCATCATCATCATCAGCCCTTATATGTTGCCACTGCTAGGACACAAGCCGCTTATGAGGGTTCAGGCCATAATCCACCACGCTGGTCAGATGCGGGTTGGCTGATGTCACATGTCGTCGAACTTTTGATTCTTGGATGTGCCGGTTTCCTCACGATGTTTTCCTTCACCGTTTTAAGCAGTGGTGATGTTATCTACATGCGCAGATAAATTGAAAAATCAATTTATTTCCTGCACGATCGCCGGTCTCGAACCCCGACTTATCGATTTTGAAGTCCGAGGTTCTCACCACTGAGCCACCACTGCTTTTGCACGAAACCACGTACTTCAAAACTCGCTATTACATAAAAAACATAAAAGTACAGTCGTTCAGAACTTTTCTTATTACTACAAATAACAGATGACGTTACCTCTCCATATATATAAGACGACAAAATCCAAGAACCACCAGCGTTTGAACTGTAGAACATATCTTGAAATCCATCATATTTCCCATACATATATCTCACGGTCGCTATTGTTGTCCGTTCGCACGATATCCGTTAACTTTAATTGGCATAGAGTCACATTGCCTTAGATATACGTTTATGGATTGTTTCTCTTCGTCTGGTACATGAATATTTATCGCTGTAATACCACCAACATGACATACACATAACATCAATATGAGTTGATATCTATTATCTTACATATATATACACTTTATTGTACGGACATACAAAACAACCTTAAAATCATAATCCTAACCATCACAAAGGGCGGCCTTGTCACTTAAGCGTAAGCATCCAGGCAACCCAATTAAACTCAAAACTCAAACATTTATTTATCCAATTAGACTTCTTCTAAAAGCACTGTGTACAGTACACACCTCATGAGGAATACGGATCAAATTAAAATGTAATAAGTATGAGGAATGTTCAAAATTTGAATTCTTATCCGCTGTAACACCAGCGAAAAAAGTATTTCTGATCTAGGAAAGTCCATAATCAGCAGCTCATATTTATCTAACTATTGATATATAGGTCTCATATAAGGGTCTAGTTTAGTTGCTTTTATAGTTGTCTTTAAACCCATCCAATTTGTTGATTATAACTTCTAGTGAATAAGCCAGCGGTCCGATAGCTGCATTTTTCTCACTGAGATATGTACAGAGGAAGAAATTCTGTATAAATCTAACTATATTACTGTAGAAATCAATTGCTGTTTCGAAGAGCTTACTTATACATTGTCCCCACTTTAAGAGTGCTACATAATTCATTCTTATTTATTTAGAGTGGTACGATGGTAGTTCGTCCCGCAATGCTGAGACTTCTATTTAATTGTATTGGTTAACTGAATGCACTTTATAATTTGTATTCGTGGGACAGTTAATTGATAAGAATCTTTCAGGAAAACCTAATAAACCCAGTGTTTTAATATTATTTAAATATTAGATACTATCACATACTAGATGTAGCCTATTTCAGTTGTAGCTTTCTAATTGTGGAAGAAGAATTTATGAAATCGGTCAAGTGGTTTTTGCGTGAAAACGTTAAAAACATACAAAAATACATGTTTGTTCCATATACTATTAGTGAAGACGGGTTGAAAGTTGCCTGTTTCTAGTAAATATAGAACAAATGGAAAATTCTTGTTCAAAATTAAAAAATGGGGGCCATTTTTTTTACAGCATATGGGGAATCCTACGGTGATATTAATCCTACAATAGTAGGGCATAAAAATTCTACAGGCAGTCTAATTCTTTCTAAGGCATTACCTTGTAAACCTAAGGGAAATCTGAAGACGACAGCTTAATGCAAAACGTAGTGACTTGAATTTTTAAAGCCATGTTTCTTGCATATAAAATTTTTTGAGAACGAAAAATCTCTGCGATTGCTAGATTTAAAATTGTTTTCTTTTAAATCCGTAGGTGGATGTATTTTTGCAGCTGTGCTTATTAACCTTTGATAATCCCAGTTATATTTAGTCTTTATTATTAGATCGGGAATCTTGGAAAAACGAAAATTGGGAAGAAATAATAAATTAGGAAAGCATTGAAAGATTTTTCAAATTCTCGAAATTATATATTACTAACTGCGCCCCGCGGTTTCACCCGCGTGAGTTCGTATCCCGTAGGAATATCGGGATAATAAACCTATATGTTATCCAGTTGTCCAGCTGTGTACGTACCAAGTTTCATTGCAATCGGTTCAGTAATTTTTGCGTGAAAGAGTAACAAACACACACGTCCTTACAAACTTTCGCAATTATAATATTATTAGGAAGTAGGAATTGAATATTCCAAGAGTTCAGAAAAACCGAAACAGAAAACAAAACCAAACGAGAAATTTGACAGAGAAAATTTGACCATGAAAATTTATTTGACCACTCGCGAAGCTGTGGTCAACAGCAAGTAAACAATAAAGCCGTTCAATCATATAGATCTTTCTATTTATCACAAAATAACAGTAAATGCAGAGTAGTTTCAGTAACTGAAAGCGGTTCCCCTGAGATTATCTTGAGTGACGTATCTTTTGAGCATTAATCTTATTCTGATGCCGTGGAATATGTTTTGTGTGGCGTGTTATATCACAATCTTTGATGTTTTCGTATCTGTCTATGTTCGCCTTTACGGAGTTTACTTCCGCAGTTGTGCGGGAGGAATGGAAACGCTTGACCTTCATATTAGGGCTACTTATTTAGTGTTTCCTTCGTTGGATTTCTTGAGCGAATTATGTGGTTTTAGCTTTGGAAATTGGACGTGTTTTTTTATATTATGTGATATTGTAAACGTGATTTTCATAGTAAGCAATAAGAACTACGCCATTTTAAATTAAGATTGTTATACGATTGGCTAAGGCTTCAAAGGGCCCTGGGTTTTTCGGACTCCCACTGCAATTGTGGACTACCGACTAATCCCCACTGTTCCGTCGAACCGCTTTAGTGATGGGGAAACAGGAGGTTTAAATTCGCCCGTGATTCCTTCGAAAGATCTAGAACCTATGTTGATAGCTTTTTAAAAGATGTTGACAAAGTTTGAAAAAAAAAAACAAGGTTAAAGGCCTTTTCTTCCCGATATTGAATTCAGATTCTTCATAACACTTATTGTATACCTCGATGATAACAATCAACTAAAAAAGTATAATACAAGGCAATCGCGAGATAAATCATTTCCTTCCCAAATCGATTCTGTATAAAACATCGCTATACCCTTTGTGATGTTTGACTAACAAAAGGATTCCCTTGTAAAGGCGTGGATAGCAAACAAACAATAACCTTACTAATAATGGCAGAAACAGTAAATTCAAGCAAATAGAACCAGCTCCTGCTATGAGTAAAGTGACGTGTATCTTTATTATGTGTTCTATGAAACTGTAGGTTTATTTATTTTGGGACATCTTGTCTTATTAAACTAAAGCTGTTATCAGTAAATTTCTACAAAACTGGCATAGACGAAATATTTGATTGGTGTTGTGTTTTCTGAATTTTATCGTTGTGTCAACTAACTGCGCCCTGCGGTTTCACCCGCGTAAGTCCGTATCCCGTAGGAATATCGGGATAAAAAGTTGCCTATATGTTGTTTCAGTTGTCCAGCTGTCTACGTACCAAATTTCATTGCAATCGGTTCAGTAGTTTTTGCGTGAAAGAGCAACAAACACACACACATCCTTACAAGCTTTCGCATTTATAATGTTAGTAGGATAGGGTAGTAGGATAGGATAATTATTTTGTTAAAGATTTATTATTTTATGTGAAAACCATGAGAAGGAGGTTTCTTTGAGGATTAGTTTCAGTACGGCGCATGTTCAGTTTCCAGCTTTTTGCTTCGTCATACTTAGATATTTTTAGGTAGGGCTAATAATTTAATGCTATGTTTTAGATATATTGAAATAACTCCTGTACGCCACTGGCACCCTATACACTTTTCTTTCTTTCCAGAATAAAAAAAATTGTTCCGATCAACTTATTCTGTGGTTGTATTTAATTGAAATATATTTTGAACGATTTTAATTTGCGTTCTGAAGTCTTTGTTTGTCATGTTGAAAGCGAGAGCCTCGTGCCCGCTGATGGAAAATGGATAAAATTAATTTCCCATATTTTTCACTGATAGATTTTAATATGCAGTAAGCAGCTGCTATCCTATAGATGGATATCTATCATATTAATTTCTGCCACCAGAAATTGAAGAAGATATATCCTAGTTTTTAAAGAAAAATTATGCTGGGGCGTGTTTTATCCGTTGCTTTTGTTATTAAAGTTGAATATACTTATTGGAATATAGTATATTACACAACAAAAAGCTGTCTAGTGAAGAAGACTTGAGTCAAATCGATCAAGTAGTTTCAATCTTATGTCATGATGCATTTACCCAATGAACTCTTCACCAACTCAACCGATTTTGATGAAATTTGGCATTTTATGTGTAATTTAGTCCAACTTAAGTTATAGGAAAGTTTTTATTTCGATTAATTATCCCTAATCTTAATATTTTTAATTATTACTCAGCCACAGAAACGTATGGCCGGGTATGCTAGGGACAAAGGACATATAGGTCCTTTACAATATCACTAGCTCCCAGAGTTTATCGCCCATCACTAAGAAGATATCTATTAGCTATCTATTGGTAAAATAATTTTTGAAATAGGTTCAGAATGTTCAGAGATTACCTCTACAATGTTACCAACTCACAACTCTTTGTTTGTCCGCGATGGACTCCTAAACTACCCAACCGATTTTAAACAAATCTGGATACCATGTGCAGTTTGATGGGACATTTATATTATTCAAATTACGATACATGAGAACCCGGTCGAACCGGGGCTTGCAGCTAGTATAAGTATAGATTTATGTAACGCATTATTTAATTTAAAATACCAGTTTTAAAGATGGCATGTGCTTCGGAATATCTTTTCTACGATCAATTTTAGATTTGTCCCGGTAAGAATTCCATTAGTTTGCGCATTCATTGAGTTCCTTACATTCTTGTTTTTATCGTAGCTTCTAGATTCTTTTGAAGGTTCATCATAATTTGCCCTTGATGTTATATCGTCTGTTCTTAAAGGGTGGCCAATTGCTACATCTATTTTGGGGCAGCAGTACCGGAGCTTATAGAAATATTCATGAAATTTGTATTATTGTTTTTAAGACAGCTGAAGCTTACAAATAATTGTGTTTAAGTATCTTTTGTTATTCTATCTTTATACATATCTATACTGATAATAAAGATGGGGAGAGAAGAGTACTACTCCATACATTTTAAAAATCATGTACCATTATTTATATGATTTAGACATCCTGGGTCTATCTGGGAGAAGCCGGGCCAAACAGTCTATGTACAACTCATTCTCATTTTTACTTTGAAATATCTAAACGATTTTAAATTACCTGTTTATTTATTTATACCAATAAAGCACTTATTTCCTTAGCTATTGGCGAATCGGCAGTTAATTCCCAATGATACAAGTTGGCCAATAAGAAGCGTATGTAATCGCGCCTAGTAAAATACAAAATGAAACCTCACTTCACTTGGATAAAAAGCAAAAATATCAGGTAGGAACATCTATCAGGAGCAATATGTATTTTTGTAGCCTGCGGCGGACAGTCGTGTCGGAAATTGAAAAATGTTTTATAGAAATGAAATGTTGCGTATCTTGAAAACTATTTCTATGAAATAACATTATGGCCGGGTTGATAATGTTTATAAATACATTTCTATGGATGTTCTGTTTTTGTGTTGAAATTTATTCAAAAACGGTTAAGCATTGAATATCATAATCATGCTAATTAAAATGCTGTATTAAAGAAATACATGCGGTTTCGTAAAAAACCTCACTATTTATTCAGTCGTTTCGATGGTCTGTTATTATAGCTGTTATAGGACCGAGGAACTGTTCCTTTCTTTCTTATTTTATTGTACGGTGATGATGATGATGATTTAATTTTTCTTAAATATGCCACTCCGCATGGTAATATCAAAATTACGATAATGTAATTTAATTTTTACATTGTTTATACTTTAAATAAGCTGATTATTAGGTTTACTCACGTATAAAACGTCGTTTAAAACAATATTTTTTTTTTATTTATCTTCGGTAATACGAGTAATTTAAATTATGGTAAAATGTGTAGTTATTACAATGAATAGGGTTGTCTAGTTGAGATCACTACCCAGCGATAAGGAATCCTTTTTTCCTTACCATTACCTTATTAAGTCTTTCGTACGCCTTTTTATGTGTTATAGTAAGGCAATAATTAATTTTCATTCATCCATTCATTCAATACATCAGTAACAATCATACCGTACTAGATTCGCGTGAGCATTCACGTAGGCAATAAAAAAGCAGCACACCAGCCATTCCCGCTGGTGAAACTTTCATAAAACTTAAAACGCAAAATGGCGGTTTTCCAGCGGCCTAATATCGTTTCACTGCGAACGTAATTGTGACTCGGAGTAGATAATTACAGTGGCCTTCACCTTACTCTCGGTTTTATAGCCGACTAAATTTTGCGACTCGCAGCCCGTATGAATTGACGCGGATGGTAATGAGATGTTATGGAAGACAGGTTGTTCGGTAATGCGCGTAGAATGTACGATGTTTGCTTGAATTTTCTGGGTTTTTTGGTGAGAGTAGAAAACAGATGACGATATGTGAAACAGGTGTAGATGAAGCTGCAAGTTAAATATTTTAAAATAACATTTGTATTTTGTTGCGTTTTTAAATTGGGATCTTATAAGAATTTATTAATTACTACCTGCACCTCGCGGTTTCACCCGCGTAAGTCCGTATCCCGTAGGAATATCAGGGTAAAAAGTTGCCTATATGTTATTCCAGTTGTCAAGCTGTCTACGTACCAGATTTCATTGCAATCGGTTCAGTAGTTTTTGCGTAAAAGAGCAACAAACACACAAACATCCTTACAAACTTTCGCATTTATAATATTAGTAGGATAGGAAGTATGATATGAAGTATGATAGCCACCGAAAGATGAATACGTTATCAGGTAATACTGCCAGCATCCCGAAAAATATTCACAACTCAACAGCGGAAGAATAGGTGGTGAAAGTTCAAAAACAAATTTTTTGTACGAACAATACATGTAACATCTTAGTCTCCCGTTACCACGCTCGCTGTACAGTGATCGAAATGACGGCCTTAATAACCTGGATAGATTTTATATGGATAGAAAAGAACCTGGATAAAGAGAAGAAAGAAGAAGAGTTGAAAATCTTCACACTATCAAGTTTTTAATTTATGTATCAAAACTTTAACCAGGATTTTTGGTGCTTTATATGTGAAAGAGTTAATACTCTTCACAGTTGTCTAATGTACCCTATATTGCCCAGAGGTTTATAGGTATATGACATACTGCATGGTTATTCGACAAGCATTTATAAGAAACATTATAGCATTAGTTTATTATGCATAAAATTCGCTTTGTTTCCGACACATACTTTTATAAAGCTACTTAATTGAAAGGTTTTCCTCTTAACATAAAATCTAGGCCAAAGTCACATTTTTGTCCCAAACTAAAACCTAACACTATTCCTAGTTTTAATTAGTAATAGATGAGATCGCATTCACAGATCTCGCACAAGAGGAAATTTTAATTAATACCAAAATTCCTTTGAAGATGATTAAAAATGTTAAAGCCCTTTTCTTTTTGAATGTACAAAGATTCTAGCTGCCAAGCGGCGCGATAGTTTTAATCTCGGAAATTGATCTAGCCGTCTCGTTCTTACACGTGTAATGAGCGTACTTCTGTCTCGCCTTTTTGTTTCGTTGTATCCACCTGTCTCTGTTTGTTACGAGGTTTTTGTATGCTCTGTCTCTGTCGCACGCTATTTTTTGGTAATATGAACGTATCGCTGAAGAGGCAAGCGCTAATTTGATCTGATTGGAAGAGAATGTAGCGGAGAGAAATTTAAGGCCCCTTTCTGTTTCTGTGTGAAGGTGGCTTTATTTTATTTCTTGTATTTCGTACTCAATTTGAAAATAAGCAATCTTTCTTGAACTAAAACGCGGAAGGAATTAAGCTTAGATTGCTGCTTTTGAAGCAAAAATAAATTCACATTTATTTTTTGGTATGTGTGTAGCTCAGAAACGAATGGACCGATTTGAACTCTACTTTGATTTCTTATATTCTGCACCTAGACCATTAATTTTTCCCCTACATTACTAAAACCTTAATCTCCATTTATTATAAATACATCATGCCTGAAAAGCCACTTTTTCAATTCCAACAAGCACCCGTGGCCCCTTCACTAAAGCGGCTTGACGGAACACAGTAGGGATTAAGTCGGTAGGAATCCGACATAACCCCTGGTCTTACCTCGGGGGCTATGAAAAATTCCCCACTATCAAAAATGGTCCCGTTTTACCCCTTAGCGACCAAAACCTAAAATGTACAATTGAAATCGTATTCATCATCATCATCAGCCTATACGTTTTCCCACTGCTGGGACACAGGCCTTCTATGAGAGTTCTGAAATCGTATTAGAACTTATATAAAACCTTAAAGCTAGATTACTCTTCCTAGATAATAAAACTAAAGTCTCAAGAAATAACAATTTATCGCACGATCCACAATTTCATAGATGGTTTTTAATTTGTTCCGAATATTAAATACTGTATCGGAATAAATTGAATTGTTACGTAAGTAACTGCTCTTGGCACGATCCATCGCGATCTGATGATTATGCTATGGTCTTTACCCTGGCTCCGCTTGGGTTTCGCAATCTAAAAAGCTCATGATGTTAAGAAATAATGTAGTTCTATTGGGGACATGATTTTCAAAATTGGTTCAGTTGTTTCGGATCTTGTGCGTTAATAAGTAGGACAGGAATCAAATTAACACATTTAAGTATTGAGAATATGTATTTTTTATAGGCCAATAACAAATGACTAAAACTTCCGACATAACCAACGGCTACTTCTCCGGTGGCCGTAAAATGAATAATCATAGTATATCTAGAAAAAAAGAAAGAAAATACGTTTATAATGACAAATAGGCAGGCGAAGAGAAATATAACAATAATGGTCACATATTAGGGATTTAAAAATATATATGTGGCTTAATAAGGCCTGCCACTCAGCTTAATAATACCGATTTTCAGTGGATCCACTACATCTATCCAAACGCCGAGTTATATATTCTATGATTAATTGTATGGGTCTATTTATACGCTGTATGTACATTAAAAAACCCTATATATCAAAAAGGAATCTTATAAAATGGATTTAAAAAACGAATTCCACTAAAATCGCAACTGTAAAGCACCACAAATGTCCATGTCAAGAAAAAATGTTACCGTTTGGCGCCAAAATAAATCCAAATTCCATTAAAAGAACACTTGACATCTTTAGGCAGTAACGAGAAAAATCAACACAAGTCGCGAAATATTTATATAACATCAAAGGTGAATAAACATAGGGTATTGAAAATATTAAGGGAAAACGACGGGGAATGCTGTTGTTTTGCTAACTGCTTGTATCTATTGTTATATTACTCTGTACGTATTCTGTGATTCTGGAACTTATATGTAAGAGATTAACTTTTAGTCCAGGCTTAAAGAAAATAACAGGGAATTATAATTAACTAGACGCTCGCCCCGTTTCCGCCCGGATAGCAAGATTTGTTTATCCCAAGGGAGCATTTATTCGGGATTAAAAAGTGTCATATCACCCAAGTCAGCATACCCTGTCTGTATACCAAATTTCATCAAAATCCGTTTTGTACTTTCAGTGTGATTGACGGACAAACATCCGAACAAAAAAACTTTCACATTTATAATATTAGTGTGATAACTAACTATCCGCCCGCATAGTCAAAGGAAAACCCGCTTAGATACTATTCCTTCGAACCACCAGCACAGTTGCCCGCTATGACATAAAAGAACCAGTGCAGGCAAAATAGTAATCCTATAATAAATCTTATAATAGTACCTATATAAGTGACCTCTAATGCTTTCCTTCTTTTATGTATATATTTCCACGTTATATGTGTTTTCTTTCTTCCTATTACATATAAAAGGACCAGTAAATATTATGTAATTGCTAATTAGCATTAAATAATATGCAGAACCAAATAATTATTTATTCATTCAATTCATTGACATTATGTACGTCGATATTGTAACGGAGTTAAATTACGATAATTATATTATATTGCAATTAATATAATAACTTTATATTGATCGGTTATGTACTGGCAGTTAAATAAATTTATCACAGTAACGATTTTATATGTGGTAGTCAAGCACGCTTCGGCGCGTATTGGGCCAGCTCGCACCGGGGAAGTACCACACCCCCACAGAAGACCGGCGTGAAATAGCATTCTGCTGATTCGTTCGGTGAGTGGAGGAGCCGGAGGCCCATATCCTCTTCCTTACCCTTCCCAGTCCTTTCCTTTATTCCTCTCATCAATCCTTAATCCCTTACCAATTTAAAGTCAGCAATCCATTTGTAGAGGCGTAAGGTCTGCAATTGACCTTATGCCTGTCCAAATGTTCATGGCCAAAAAAAAATATTAAATTGCTTAACCAACAACGCAAAGGAAGGTTATGTTTTTTAATAAAATACTACGCTATACGCTATATATCTTTCATAAATTTCTTATAACAAAAACAACTTTATTCCCTTAAATAAGTTGTTATAACGATAATTTAAAGATCCTAAATTGATCAGCTTAAGAATGAAATAATTCCTTCATTTAAATTAATTAAACAGGCAATCGTGTTAAAACTACTGTTAAACGTTAAACGGCGTTTAACTTAACATCATTGATTACCGTGCTATATGGGTCTTGAGCAGGCAAGTGGGTGTGACCAGTCCAACTTAGTGTTAACATGAACTTAATTTATTGCTTAGTTGCCGTTCGTTCTTGTGGAACTGAGGTTGTATTTGTTAAATACAGCAAGTTTTAATAAAATTGGTTAAGCCGTTTTGTATTGTGGATGGTTTATTAAGAGAAATACCATATTGAAAAGCAAAAAATGGCACTAATACACAATTATAAAATAATATAATGCCCCATACTCCAATATGGGGCATGGGACAATAACACAGAACAGGGGAGTTGTGGGTGGGGCAGGCGCTGAAAACGTTCATATTATCCTACTAGTACTAATATTATAAATGCGAATGTTTGTAAGGATGTGTGTGTGTTTCTTGCTCTTTCACGCAAAAACAACTGAACCGATTGCAATGAAATTTGGCACGTAGACAGCTGGACAACTGGAATAACATATAGGCAACTTTTTATTCGGATATTCCTACGGGATACGGACTTACGCGGGTGAAACCGCGGGGCGCTAGTGTAATATAAAACAAAAACGATACAATCGCAATCTTTAGTTATTCGAGTACATTGCTAGCAAAGTACTCGTATAACTCGTATATAAGCAGGCGATCGCGCATTGTAGTACGTTCATTTGAAGATTTGCGAGTGTCGAGCCTGTTATTTTGCACGTTAAGCGTATTAATATTTTTAATCTTCCAACAGACTAAACCAATCAACCTACCAAACCTACCAAATCTCCAAATCTACCAAACTACCAAACTACCAAACTACCAAACTACCAAACCTACCAAGTCTACCAAACCAAATCAAATGTGAATCCATCCTCACCTCTGCCCATATGAATACCACCCACTAAGCAACAATTAAGTTGTCTACAAGTTAACATTGATAACCGTGCGTTATGGCGTTTAAGCAGGCAACAGAGTGCAACCGCACATTAACTTAACATACACTTAACTAACTTATAACACGTGTGCGATACTGTGACGATGATCATGAATTACATGGTATGTGGGTTCGATAAATACAATTATTATGTGAATTTGTAATTAATTAGTGTCTGTGTTTTTTTTTTATGCCATAGCAGGCAACTGAGCTGGTGGTTCGCCTGATGGTAAACGATCACCACCGCCCATGAAGATTCGCTGACCTCTAAGAATGCGCTACCCGCTTTTAAGGGATAAAGAATAAGGAAAGGATTGATGACTGGAAAGAAGGAATGAACTGGGAAGGGCTAGGAGAAGGAATTAGGCCTCCGGCTCCCCCACTCACCGTACGAAACACAATAGCAAGCTATTATTTCACGCCGGTTTTCTGTGGGGATGTGATACTTTCCCGGTGCGAGCTGGTTCAATTCGTGCCGAAGCGTACTCACAAAAAATCGGTCAAAACTCGGTCGGTGACACTACGGGTTCCGCACCACTAAGCTAAAGAACAACTGCAACAAAATTTATCAACCAGCCAACTTATGACCGTGCCAACCGTTGCTTAACCTCGAATTTTAATTATCCATTGGAATAGTGCAAACAGGCATACCAACATCATCTCTGAAAATTGCAACTGTCTAACTGTCTGGATTCGAGAGATACAGCCTGGTGACAGACGGACGGATAGACAGACAGACTGACAGACAGACTGACAGACCCTTTGGGTACGGAATCATGAAAAAACGTCCAAAAAATAAATAGATTGTTTTTTGAATTAAAATTATTGAATGATACACAAATTATCCACAATTTATATAGGTAACTGCACATCTGTTTTGTAGATTATGTAAGCAATTCAATTAAAATCAAATCTTCTAAATCAAGTCTTAGAATCCCCTCCTCTCCTACTATTCTAAATGTGAAATTTTGCGTCTATATGTTTGTTACTCACGCGAAAACGACTTAACCGATTTTGATCATACTTAACAGTGATGTTGCAATATACCTGAATAATAAAAATCATAGTAATACCTGCTTTAGGTTCGCAGGTAAAACTGCGGCACAGCTACTACTCTAATACTCATACTGATAGGAAACAACTTCAAGCTTACCGCGACAGGTGTATGTTATAATTAAAACAAACAATAGTGTCAGAGATAACTTAGTTTGTACTGTGCGTAGCGCTGTGATACTGTGGGAAAGTAAACAGTTTTTCACTTAGACTTAACTTGGATCGATGCTTTGTTCGCGTCGCGTGTGAATAGTAAAGTAATAAGTATTTAACTGTATTGCTATTGAAATATGACTAACTAGCTGCGCCCCGCGGTTTCACCCGCTTACGTCCGTATCCCGTAGGAATATCGGGATAAAAAGTTGCCTTTATGTTATTCTAGTTGTCCAGCTGTCTACATACCAAATTTCAATGCAAACGGTTCAGTAGTTTTTGCGTGAAAGAGCAACAAACACACATACATCCTTACAAACTTTCGCATTTTTAATAGTAGTATGTTGGATTAGAAATGAAGTTAGATGATTTTGGATAGGGCATCCATTGCAAATTTCTTATTGGTTGTCCATGGCATATTTTTGTGTAATATTTAATGTTTATGTATCTATGTACAACTGCTTACGTGCCAAAATATTAAAATACAATAAGAATTTAATTGATATGTTGTTGATTTTTAAATGCTGGCTCATTGGTTAGCTAATTAGTCTTTAATTGAAAAGTCGGGGATTCGAGACCAAACGAGCGTGAAAGAAATATTTCTTTTTTCAATTTATCCTTATATCCTCACCCTTACTAGAACAGTGAAGGAAAATTATTATGAAGAAATCGGCATCGAAAAATCAAAAGTTCGACTACATGTTAAAAATGCCAACCTGCACTTGGCCAACGTGGTCGATTATACCCTGAACTCTTAGAAGACCTGTGTCCCACAGGGGGAAGGTTTATGGACTGATGATGATGACGAATAAATAAATATACCATGTATAAACCATAGCAATTAAATGGGTATAACCTTCCGAAATCGAAATATCCACATTTCTATCTTTCTTTCTTTCAGAATAAACCTAAAACCGTCCATCATGATCTTAATATCACCACGTGTATACCATAAATACAAACTGCCATAAAACAAACATTAAAATTAATAACGTAACTCAAAAAGCAATAAAATACAGAGCAAGTACCGAAAGTCAGTCACAAAATACGCATTTAATATTTCATACAAGTGTTGTAATCTAATCCCTGGATGAGGTGACGGGCTTGTTTCCCCGGGGAAGAGTTGAGCGTGTACACAATGGAAGCTAGGCGATAAATCTATATAATATTACTAGCTGCACGCCCCGGCTCCGCCCGGGTAGTCTTTTATCGTAATTGAAATAATGTAAACTATCCTATCTCTCAAGTTGGATCGAACTGCACATGGTGTACAAATTTTATTATAATCGGTAAAGTGGTTTAGGAGTCCATTGAGGACAAACATTGTGACACGAGATTTATATATATTAAGATAGAGAGGCAAGATTTTGTTTTTTATGTAATAGTGGACTATCAAGATGGGATTATGCCTGATGGTGAACTGTCACCACCACCCATGTATGCCATTTGGTGGGACCACTGTAAAATAAACTGGGAATCTTCAAAAGTAGAGTGAACAGGTACCTCCTAGGGAAGCGCGCTCTATCTTAGACTACATCTATGCTTACCAGCAGGCGAGATGGTAGTCAAGCGCTTCCCTATTACACAAAAAAAAGCTGCTCGCTTATAAGGGGAAAAGTTTTAAAGAAAGGATGGACGATGGGAATGAAGGAATGGACTGGAAAGGGAGAGAAAAAGGATACGGGCATCCGGTTGTTTGTACCGATTTAACTACAAAACTACTTAGAACATTTCAAAGTTACTTGGTACATCTGTACCTAGTAACATAGCCTATTCATCCGAGAGACCAAAGAATTATTATAGCAGTCTTTTTTAAATGATACAAAATAATGATTTAAAATAACTGGTATAAACATATCTACTCTCTCTCTCTCTCTCTCATTTTACTCGCAATTTGATATTATCTTTCCAACCAATTCTTTTCACTTGTGTAGTGTACGAATTGCATTTAAACACACGTTTGATAAATTAGCATTGTGCTGTGAAAATCAACGATGTATGTACTATCATCATCATCAGCTTATATATGTTCCCACTACTGGGACACAAGCCTCCTATGAGGGAATAACATACATAGAGTTTATACATCCGTTATTATAATTTTAAATAATTCCTTGTTGCCACCATAACATGATGCAGCTTTGACGAGTAAATAGAATGGTTGGTTAACCAAATTAAACATACGAAAGCTGCTTGATTGAACGCAGATATAGAGAATTCTATATGAATGCATTCATTCAAATTTTCAGAACAATCTTTCAATTGTGTCATGAGTTCATAATTAAACTGTTTTTTGGGACATGAAAACTATATAATCTTCAGCATAGCCTCCTATAGTATAGCTCAAGCAGTACAGAACAGGCTTTATAAAGAAAAAAGCATAAAAAGCGCGCCATCTTGAAGATAGAAACGAAATTTACGGATCGCTTGTATCAAATATTAAAACTATGCGAAGTGTGAACGCTAAATATTTGATATGAAATTCTAGGAATGGCATCGCTAGCTCGTGCACGTGACTTTTACCATTTCCTCTTATTAGCATCATTTGAAAACCTTTGAATATTAATGCAGATAGAAAGAAAGTAAAACCTGGCCGGTTTCTGGAGTGAGCTAAGCATTTTTTGATATTCAGTAGTTCCTGATCATTCTACCTACAACACACCATAGACATATTTTAATAAATATAGTTTTAAAAAACTATAAAAAACGACAATATTATTTCATACTAAATTCAAAGGTTTCACTCGCTCTTATCGAGTATACGTAATTAAATTATTTAAACCCAGCGATTCTAATAAGGATAATAAACTCATGAAATTATCGTATTGTTACCGATCCTTGATAAGTGTACAGAGTTTGAATTAAATCTGGCCGTTAAGTGGGTCAAAATCTAGAGTCGGTTACATACAAACATACAGATGAAGCTGAAGTTTAAAGTATTAAATTTAATTGTATGAATAGTTCACTATTTGGATCATAGTTGATTCTACATAAAATTTAGTCGATACCGTGGACTTTAATCATTGTTAGCTAAATCTATGTTACCTAAATCTATAGACTTCAACTATCACATGGGCTCCCAGGATCATGGGATTACGTTCCCAAAGTTGGGAACTCATTGGGACCCGGAATCTTAACAAATGTAAAGTTGGCAAGCGATTGATCGATATATTTTCTTTTCTAACTTTTTCATATTAGATCTCGAACAATACGCGATACACACTGCTGTAGAGGATAACCAGCAAAAATTTACCTTTTCATACGAGTGTTTTCTCATTGACCGCCTCCTTGGTACAGTTGTTAATGCGTGAGCGTAGAAACGAAGGGTCCTGGGTTCGATTCGAACGATTTCGAAAAAAAATGTCTCGGTCTGGCAGGACACAGAAGTCATATCACCTACGTGTCCATAAAGAAAATCGATCAATGAAACAGATGGGTATCATTTGCCCCATACCCCACTAGGGGGCAAGGGACTTCACTTATTATTTTCTCATAGAGTATTTTATGTAATTAGACAGTTATAATCGGAATTGTACTATTGTAAATTTATTTGTATACGCACATTACTTTAAACCTTTGTGGTATTTCCTTAGGTAATACACTACATTTAACTTGTTAATTTTTTTGTTCTGATAATAAAATTAAAAAAAAATGTAATACTGACTCAAACTCAAACATTGCAATATCTAGTTAGACTTCTATTAGATTACTATTGGTTTTAAAAATGTAAAAACAACTTACAAGCAACTCTTTTTCCCCTTTTTCTAAAAAAAAAAAACGAAAGCGAAGCGAAGGCGACATTTGCTCTCTGAACCTGCTAACCGTAAACCACAAGCATTATAAGTCATCAATCTCCGTCTCGTCTGTTTGTTTGGAAAAGTTTTTTCGCAAACTCTCGAGCCCTTTTGAGTGTACGCATAATGAATATTGATTTGTGTGTGGAAACTTTGAATTTATGGAGATCAATTCGATTGTTTGTGGAAGGTTTTTAAGATTCCCACTTGTTTGTTGGTAAAAGTGGTTGGAAATTTGATTAGCATTATATCGTATTAATGATATTGAAAATAATCTATACTGGCAATAATATAAAGCTTTAAGGTTTGTTTGAACGCAATACTATCAGGAACTACTGAACCGAATGAAAAAATTTTACACCTTTCGATGTGTTCGTGATCCTTGACTATAAATATACTTTGGGCATAGCCGGGGTGGACCGCTAGTGACAATATGTGGGTAAACATTATATACTTCTAAACCAACTCAACTTTATGTTATTACAGTACGTTACTGTTGCCTGGAAGATATCTTTTTTGTGAAGTCGCCGTCTCAGTAAGATTCTGTGTATACTATGGGACTAAGATAATCAATATTGACTCAAAGTCCCTAAATAAAAAAATAAATAAGTCTCCCTCTATACTGATTCAAATAAAAAAATAAACAGGAATATATAAATTGTATGAGTATAGGATTATTTATTAGACTTGCAAGCGAGGAAAGCAGCGCGTTAAACTAGCTTTCTCCAACTACCCAAAACGTCTGATCATGTCTGAATGCTTAGCTCAGAAATAGATTATTTTCCGGTTTATTAAATACAATACTTTTTATTCAAATACAACGCAAGCGAAGCCGCGTGCTAAATCTAGTTACCAATTGTCACCCACCCCTGTTTTGAAAACCGGATAACAATAAAACTCATCGTAAACAAGGATAGGCATTCGCTTTTAAAATAATGTTATAATCGAGGAAAAATACTTTGTGGAAAAAAGTGACAATAATTAAACGGAAATAGGAATATAATTCGGGGAAAAGTCTAAAAGCTGGATGTTTTACAACAATTTTGTGTGTATGATGATGTTATGATGATAATATTATAGGTTTTTTGACTTTATGATAGGTTTAAAAAGGGGTTTACTTCATTATTAAATCATTATATGTAACAAAAAACCATACTATAATTAAATTGTCCAAACTAGACTTGAATGGGATTAAAGAATCATCAAAATTGGTTCATTCAGTTGAAAGTTTTTAGGTAACAAACGCAAAAAAACAATCGAATTGAGAATCTCATTATTTTTTAAAGTCGGCTAAAAAGTAAGGCATGTGAGTATATTTCGACATGACTTAATGGATGAACAGATTTCGATGTATGTTAGAATTACTTCAAATGAAGTCAAAAATTACTATTATTCACTTTATTATACGTAATAATTTTAAATCTTAGTTTGACGTATGTAATAAAAAAAAATATTCAAAGTTTAACATAATAAAACATCAAAAATCAACCTTTCCTATTAAATAACTTCAAAAGAAACCAAAAAATACAATGAAGCATAACCTTAATTTCATTTAAATCCACAGAAAAAAATCCGACCTTTTTTGCTGACCGTACCTTTGTATATCCACTAAGTTTGGTGACAGAGTCGGATTGTGTACCGTTAATCCAATAAAAATCCAAAATCCGATCCAAATTGAATTCGTCTATAATTGTCAGGTTTCAGTCGCTGTTTGGTTGATATTAGGTTATTGATTTTGTTGACGCTACGCCAGTAAGGGCTTTACTCGTGCTGTGTATTTTTGTTCCTTGGAATTGGCGTATAATTTTGTTTGTGTTAAATACAAGCCGCGCCCCGCGGTTTCACCCGCGCAAATCCGGATCCCGTAGGAATATCGGGATAAAAATTGCCTATATGTTATTCTAGTTGTCCAGCTATCTACGTACCGAATTTTATTGCAATCAATTCAGTAGTTTTTGCGTGAAAGAGCAACAAACGCACACACATCCTTATAAACTTTCGCATTTATAATATTAGTAGGAAGTAGGATATAGTGAGTTATGCTGTTATGGTATTGGATGTATGTTTTAGAGACAAATTATTGTAAGTAATATAGTATTAGGCGATTACTGGTAATATTTGTTTTAATATTTGGATATTCACTAGTGACAAAATATTTCGTAATGACATTAGACGTTTTGCTTGACCAATATTATTTGTAAGGAGTAGGCGGAGCTGGAGGTCCATGCCCTTTTCCTTACCCCTTCCTTTCCTTTATTCCTCTCATCAATACTTTCTTAATACCTTCCCCAAGTCGCTAATCCATTTGTGTAGGCGTAAAGTCTGCCTTCGATATTATGTCTCTCCAAATATTCACGGGCGGTGGTAGCGCTTACCATCAGGCGACCCACCGGCTCCATTACCGACTGTGACATAAAAAAAATTAGGAGATTCTCACTTTGTCCGCATTTTTTTGGGTTTCTTACCGAATTTGAAATGAAGGCGGGTTGGTTAATTTGTTAAAAATAATCATCAAAAAATAAATACATTTTATTTGTTGTCTGTACCTGCACAAATCCATATCACACATCAGTGATTTATGTGGGTTTTAATTGTGGTATTTTGACCTTAATCAGTCCAGATAAATAAATGACCATCGAATACAGTTATTACCTACTATTATATACTATTTCTACAGGCATATTATTAGGGTCACTTTACTTTCTAAGTCATATTATTTATTGTTTATTTGTATGTTACATTTAAGTTAAGTCCCGTGTCCTCTAGTGGGGTATGGGGCAGATGATATACATGTGTTAAACTGACCGATTTATCTATATAAACAAGTAGGTGATCAGCAACTGAATGAAATTAAACTCAATAGATTTTTTTATTGAATTCTATAAATCTAAAAATCGATTAGAATTTAGTTTCCTTAAGCTCGTCTAAATATAAAAACTCGTGTTTTTAATGATGAAGTGCTAATTATTATATTAACATTTCATTAATTATATAACGCTAGGACATACTGATTTAAAAACATGACAAAGTTTTCTATCATTAAAAGTTATAAAGATACCGCGATCAGTTGAATTGATTTGTTATTTATTCATTACATAAATATAAATTTTATGCAATCATTAATGAAATTTTACCCCCTTTAATCCGTGTAACGTAGTCTGAAATATCTATAAAAATGTTATAAAATATAAACCAACGTCTGTGTATTGTTCAAAATTTTGTATGGAACAAATTTTTACGGCCATCTCCAAGTTGGCACCCCATAAAATTTATCGCACATCCCGTAAATCCCTAGTAAAATGTTGATCTACGGTATGCTAGAGTTTTATCGCTTTTATTCAAGCAATTAAAAAGTTAAGATTCTGTATCGTAGTGTTTTACATGGTTAGCAGTGTCTGTTGAAGACTTATAAATGAACAAATAAATAAATTAAAATTATAAGAACATTTGATGTTTTGAAATATTTTTAACGGATTTAAATCGAGATTTCATTATAACTAATGTGCGGGATTCCTTATGGTCACGGAGACTGACATACAGATACGCCAAATCATTTACCTAACGTTTGATATTTGATGATGACTCGATTGTACTATCATCTATTTATTGCCTTTCCACATCTTTTACCACCGACAAAAGGCGATGTAAAGCGTAGAAGAATATTACATACTATTGAATTTTATATACAAAATGGCGTCGTATTTTAAATATTTTCTTATTTTCGTTGTTATTACTATAAATATATATTATAATTCGCAACAAAATAATGATTTCTACTTGTTTTATCTATGTTATTTTAACAACACCGCAATAACTTCAAAATGAGTTCAATCAACTATATTTAAACGACGCAAAGACAGTATCCTAACGATCCTTTATAAAAGCTTACGCAAATGGTAATTAAACGTTATCAAATTTTATGCGCTCGTTATACCCACCGACCGGCGTCATACCAATAGTGATTTACGTGTACAATATGACACCAGACGTGCCAAGAGTGTGCTATTATATATTAATTATCTCCACCAGCTAAATTGACGTGTAACGTCTTAGTATCAGTTAATACAGCAGGATACATGAGCCATGATGTAGTGGTTCGTATGGGTTAATATTAGCTGGTAAGTGTAAGTCTTCAATCGAGTTCGAAAGTTCTAGAATGGATTAACAATTTAAACGCATTACCCACAATGTATTACAAGTACTCATGTAATTAGTATTAAATGTTATATGTCTCTCATCCCGCCAATAGTTTCTTATAATGCTTGTTACATTTTAGCATAGTTGCCTGGAAGGGATCACTTCTAAGTGATAAGGCCGCAAACAAATTGGATACTGTTTTAAATCTATTTTTAAGTTTTCTTTCTTGTGCAATCTTATTGAAGACTTGTATAAATTGAGACTTGACCCTTGATACAGCGGTTAACGCTACAGTGTAGAACGTAGGGGTCGTGTGTTCAATTCCCGGTACCAAAAAGACTCAGTCTAGCGATACACAGACGGCTGACGAACTAGTCCGAAAGAAAATCGATCAGCGAGCTAGATAATGCATTTGCCCCATACCCCTCAAGGGGACACGGGAATTCACTTTTGTTATATTTAATGTGCCCTAATAGTATTATCTAGCTTGAAATTTTATAGACTTTAGACTTTAGACTTGTATCGTTCATTTGCAATAGATGATACGATAATATTTAGGCCAATATCCTTTCGCAACAACAACAAACTTTCGCATTTATAGTATTAGTAGGATAACAAATAATATACGAAAATATACGTAAATAATTGTGTATTAATGATGTTATCGTAAAGTCGTTGTGTATTTGTATTGAATACTAGCTGTTCGCCCGTGGTACATGTATAGTCTATGTTACTCGTGGATAATGTAGCTTTCGAATGGTGAAAGAATTTTTAAAATCGGTCCAGTAGTTTTTGAGCCTATTCATTACAACCAAACAAACAAAGTTTTCCTCTTTATAATATTAGTGTAGATTTAGAGCATACTAGCGACCCTCCCCGACTTTGCCCGAGGTATGTGATATAACGCTAAATAATAATATACTTGTAGGTTACTCAGTTCTATGTTATTTGTATAAATGATAAAACTAATTATCTTTTCTTTATTTTCAGGTAAGTTTCCGTGTCTTATGTGTAAAACATTTCAACAATGGTAAGATTAAAGTTTAAGCAAATTATTTATTTATTTATAAAAATCACTTGCCATAACAGGACAAGCCCCATTCGACAGTGTTACATAAATATATATCAAAAATAATAATTTTACAACAAACTTAACTAACTTAAATACTAAATACATGATTAACTAACAAGTTTAATGGAAAAACTTAAATGAGAAGGGATTCCAAGACACATGCGAATTCACATTTCAACTTTTTGAATGTGATGTGATTAATACAACATTTTTAAAGCCTATTTATACATATAATAAACTAGCTGTAGGTATCCGGCGTTTGCTACGCCAACAACTAAAGTAAATCTAAGAGGCCGCCACCTGGTGGCGAGTGGCATCAGTGAGCAAACAAAACTTCTCAATGGAAAAATACATATTATACTTAGTCTGGCCATAAATACTGTTACACTTAATTATAAAAAAATATTACATTTGAATTTCGAATC